>NW_023396548.1:378695-516518 GCF_011125445.2 Fundulus heteroclitus | reverse complement strand
GCTGCTTTCACACTTGCTCTTTAAGTTCAGGGGCTTATGGTGCGACCTGCAGATCTCTTTAGAAGGGTTTTGTTTGGCCTGGGACCAAGCAGATAGAGGAAAGAAACAGTACAATTGTTAGAGTAAAAATTTAAAGAGTTGCAGACAACTTAAAATCTTTAAAAAAAAAATGCTGTTATGAAAATCTTAGTCACCAAGTTATTTGCTTTCATTTAAATCTCAATAAATAGGACGACACTGACATTAACTCAATAGCAGACTTAAGCACCCCAAGAATAAAACTTGACAAAACAAAACAAGCATTTTCAAAGATCATATTGTGTTTTGAAACAGTATCTAGACCAAGAAAATGTTGACTCCAAATATTTAGGACATTATTCTTTTTTTTAAAAAAAGGGAAAATGTTAAAGATCATTCTATGTTTCAGTTCTACACTGATTTGCAAATCTCTTTTCTAAAAACAAAACCAGGCGACTTTGTTTCATTAAAATATTGAATGTTTAGTTTATAGTTCACTGGGGAAAATATCTGTCAAATCGTCTGCATTTTAAATAACAACCTCAAAAAAACAACAAAATCTTGTGTGAATACTTTCAGCTCGTTGATTTGCGCCCAATGGTAAAACATTTGAGCCCCATTCCTTTATGTCGTTATGCATAGATACAACTATAGGTGAAGGTTGGGACACAGACCAGCTGGTCGAGTAAAGGCTTTGTTACCACAGTAGACCAGCACAAACCTTTTTTTTTTATTGATATCATGCCAAGACATTTGAACTCTTTCCCAGCAATGCACTTTTGTCTATTAAAGCCCCATATTCTAAGACCTGGAGGTGCTAACCCTCATCAAAATTTGTTTCTCTTGTTTTTGTCCCTGTCGCACCAAACCCTGTACATCAGTCATCCTAAAATCACTTCACTGCAAACTGCTTTTGTTTTGTTTTTCAAGCCAGACATGATCATATTTAGACAAGAGAGCGCAGAGAAAACCCGGAGCGTTTGTATCTGTTTAATTACAGGAACCATTTTAATGTGCCAGAATGACTTCTGGGACACTTGCTTAAGTTAGCTGTCACAAGAAGATTTAGAAAAACAAGTGTCCAGATTGTGCAGGCAGCACCCAGTGGTTACTAGTGTTACTGCACTCCATGCTTGCGGTTGCGTCTCTTTGTATTAAATCTGTGTTGGATTCCCCTAAACCAACCACAACAATTGTTTTTTGTGTTTAACATTTTCTAGTTAAGCGAGATCATTTCTTTGTCTTTGGAAAAGCTGACGCAAACTGGGCTAAACACGAGTAAATTCATATGGGTTGTGCAGAATTCAATAGAACGCATTGAGATAACGATGGTTGAACAACCTTTGGAATAAAACTTTACTTCCAAAGAGATGTAATTTCACAGCGTCACTAAAGACAGTCTGAGTTTCACGGCTCATTTCCATAAACTGGCGTGTATGAATTGTAATGTTTGTATTGATTATGTATTAGGTCACCTCAGACCTCTCCCTCCTCATCAAAGCCATCCGTTTGCCTCTCTATAATTATGTTCATCTGGTCGAAGCCGTTAAAGTGCAGGTTTCAACAACCGTTCTCGTCTGTCACCTTTTGGAGAGAGGGGGGGAGGAGGACTGGGGGGGTTCTTCAAGCTCATGAACATTTCAGCTGCAGCCACTCGGAGTCTGAACATGTAGCCAGCAGGGTTCACTGCAAAGACCCGAACCGGCTTCCTGCAGATCTCCGAGCTTTCAGCTGAAGCTGCTGCTGTCAGAGCGCCCTCAGACTCCTGCAGGGCACTCATGATGAAGTTGGTGAAACACTCGAACCTACAGCTCAATTAATAGCAACGTTCTGCAGGCCCTGATGAAACGCCACGTGGATTTATTTAGGGGAAAATTACGCCGAACCCTGACCTGCTGTTAGATCCACACCGAGGAGCGACACATGTTGGATCCATTGAAGAGAGGAGATAAAGACACACAGGGGGCATATTTGAACCGCCGGTCCACGAGATTCTTAACGTGATACAGAGTTAGATTTAGAGGTTTCTGATGAACACATTGAACGGATCAGAGGAGCCTAATAAGGCATGTCAAACTTTGTTAATGTACAGAAATCAGTCAGTCTCGTAATCTGAATGCTTTTTTTTTTTTCCTCCTCTGAACGATCAAATTAAGATACATGGAGCATCAATCAAATTAAATATGCTTTAATAAAGCTGTGTGAGAAAAACCAGCAGAGGAAAATCATGGTTCTATGAAGAATATTCTTTATTCTTAATCGTGCAAAGGTTTGCTTCCAAATGATTTAAATAAAAAGAGACAAGCCTAAAAAACAAAGTTTGGTTATTGAGAAATTGATTGTTCAACATGTAATCTAAGACGAGTAAGCGTTTATCTTTAATCTTGCCAGAGTTTAAACAAATTGGGTTTGCTGATTATTTTTGAGTTTTAATACCTCATGCTAATTGGAGTGGGAAAGGAAGAATAAATCATTAAAAGTTTCAGAAACTCCAGATAGCACACGTTTCTGTTCAAATGTCTGCTTATTTTCTCAGAACCAGTTTGGGTTTTTGCTGCAGGAGTTTCCTCTCAGCTGGAGGGACCAGTGGTTCGGCTAGTCAGTGATCACACCGAATAGCCGCTGCTCTGCTCCCTCCTCTTAAAGGTAGCCACTGAGGGACACAGACTAACTTAAAGGCATGAGGGGAAAAACTAAAATCTTGCACTAAGTGTGTACAGTGCAAATAAAACATTTATGGTGAACAAAACCAGCAGGGTGATCAGTCAAGGCTCTGCTTGTGTCTCCTCACTGAGTCTCAGAGCTCATTTACGTCAGGAGACTGTAACTTCCAGGTTAGGAGTCGTCGCGAGGTGCTAAACAACCAATCAGAAGCATCGAAAAATGTCAGCCGCTTTGAGCTAGACAGCTCGAAAACTGATTCGGTTTCTTTTTGACACATTGTTTAAGCAATTGAGACCAAGACTGTGAAAATCCTTAAGCTCAAACGATATCCTGCCTCCAGTTGCTTTCTTATTCAAAGTTCCCCATATGTGACACTATGCAGTCAGGGCTTAACACATTCATTCATATTTTAAAAAGTGAACTTCATATCCAAACACATTCTACGTGTTATTTGTTATTGAAATATCTGATGCGATATTTTCTCAGTTTGTTTTGCTGAAGCTGTTGAAACCACATCAGGATGATATCCTTGGATCTAATGATACATGCTATGATCTCATCAGGTGTACAGATCTGCGAACACTAAATGTTTTAGAACGTCAAACCAATCTTACGATCAAAAACAAATGACCAATGTGAATTCAAATAGCAGTTTTAAAATATGAATTCAAATAAATTATGTTTTACTTACTAAGTAGAAAAAAAGCCATTGAAAGCAATCTGGTCCTGTGTGAAAAGGGAACTTTTCACCTGATAAACCTAATAACTCGTCGTGCGACTCTGTAGGTCCACTCTTTTTTGCAGGCCTTATCCATCCATCCATCCATCCATCCATCCATCCATCCATCCATCCATCCATCCATCCATCCATCCATCCATCCATTCATCCATCCATTGGCCTGTAAAGGACATCATAATTAGAAAACTATGTCATCTTTGTCGGATATTACTTTCTGTTGGATGATTTGAAACATTTCTAAGTTTATTTTAGAGTATTCAGGCCCTTCCATTGTCTTAAAGCAGCAATTTTTGCTCAGGTGATGGTGAGTTGCTGCTGATCCACATTGAAAGGAGTCAGGATTCATCTGATCAAAACACACTATGGAGGTTTTCCAGCATGTTCCACAAGGAGAACCCAGAAATCAAAAGAGGGAATATATTCTCTCTTGGAGAGATACGTCAGTGGAGGGATTGATGCCTGTTTATTGATGTTTTTGTCATTTTTCTGTGTGCATTTTTGATTTAAAGTTAAATTAACTGGATTAATAAATCCATTTTATCTATCTCTTGTTTCATTGCGTTTGCTTTCTCTTAATCCTGGTCATATTCAGCTCGCACCATTTGAATTGATCTTAACAGGACCCAACAGAACCAGAAACAGGTTCTTTACTGCGTGTTCTGATATGAATCATCTTGAATATTACACATTTGAGCGCTGTGTGATTTTTGCCAGCTCATGTCAGGTCCTCACAGCTCCTTGGTGTTTTGACATCCTCCATTTCAAATGAAAACTGTAAAGGCTCCAGCTGTCAGCTGTGGACTGTTCCGGCGCCTCCTGCAGGTTGGGTGTCAGAAAGGCAGCGAGGCAGATCAGGAAACACATCTCCATCTCTGAGATGGCAGAGTGGCTCGGACCACCCAAAACGATCAGACACGTGTCAGAGTCGGGCCTGGCCCTGATCTCTCCCTCTCTCCCTCTCTCCTTCTCCCACACACACACACACACACACACACACACACACACACACACACACACACACACACACACACACACACACACACACACACACACACACACACACACACACACACACACACACAGGCAGTGCCAGGTTTCTGCAGGCTTCTTGCTACTTGTTTATTATCTTTGCAGCTGATGGTGGCGCTGCTGCCCTGATCCAGATCTTCTACCAGAACCAAATGTTGTGGTGACGGCTGGGGTAGAGCAGGGTATGTGATGTTCTGTGAGACCGATCGCTGTCAAAGGAGAGACGGCAGAGTCCAAATCCTGCAGCTCAGCAGGTTTGTGAGTTTTAAATGTCTCTGAGGTTTAGTCTGACTAATTGCTTAACTGTCTTTAATCTGATGGGTAATTGTGTGTGTACGCATGCACAAACACACATAAAATATATGCATATATTGTGCACTATCAATATATACAGTATATATATATATATATAGAGAGACAGAGAGAGAGAGAGAGAGAGAGAGAGAGAGAGAGAGAGAGAGAGAGAGAGAGAGAGAGAGAGAGAGAGAGAGAGAGAGAGAGGTTGAGAAACTGTGGTGGGACGTACTGCATAAAAAACAATGGTATATTAGGGTCTCTTGAGAAGACAATAAATGCTGACAGAAATCACAGATCTCTGTCTTGATAATTAAATAAACCAATGAGAGCATTTTTTCCAGCTACTTTCTATCTGTCTGTCTGTCTGTCTATCTATTTCTAGCATTATTTAGTCCTACATCATTTCCAAATTTCACCTTGAAATTCAGGTTTGGATCACATTATTTTACTGTGACTCATGCACCAAGCCTCTTATGCTAGAACAGGTGTAGGAGGAAACAGGTCCAGGGAGGAAACTATAGACTATAGTCTTCAGCTCATTAGTCAATTACAAGGCCTTACCAGACCAGAAAGGATACAGTACAGTTCCTCCAGTGTGTCATGGGTCTGGCCTCTGTTGTTGCGTTTTCATTACAAATGCGCGCAAAACATCGTTGATACTCTACTAATTTCGATAAAACACATTTTTCCAATTGAAGTGTTTCTATTTAATAAGAAATTCAATTAAAATCATATGTTAATACGTTTATTCACGTGAGTATCTCGTCCATTCGGGAGAAGTATTTGAAACCAATTTTATATTTTCCACCAGCGGCACTCTTTCCGAGCTTCTCTTCTCCGGCAGGTATTTTTTCAGAGTTTTCCATTTTAAACTTAAGATTTGCCACTTGTGGAACATTTTCTTCATGGCCGCTTGGTAAATATTCGTATTTTTTTGCTGTTTAGAATGTAGTGTGTTGGTAAAACCCCTGTCACGAACGAAATGTAAAATATTTGCCGCGCCATCCCCCTGCTACTACTTCCTGTCGTCTTCTTTGTCTATTTCACCAGTAGTCACATCCGGTTGTTTATCACGTGACGCATGTGATGCGAAAAAACTGTTTCCATTGCAGTTGTGCGAAATATACCAATTTCAATTATGGCTGTAAAACAACCTCATCCTAGCGCAAAAACCTTTTATCGGAACACAGTGTGTTTTCGAAATTGCAGTGTTTCCATTAAGCAAATTTATTTTCGGAATTACAAACAAATTGTGCAATTTGTTGGTCAATGGACCACGACATGTGTCTCCTCCCAGTCAGACATTCAATTCAGTTCAATTCAATTCAATTTTATTTATATAGTGCCAATTGCATGACATCTCAAGGCACTTTCCAAAGTCCAATTCAATCAGATTATACAGATTAAATTATACAGATTGGATCAGATTATACAGTATTGGTCAAAAGGTTTCCTCTCTAAGGAAACCTGGCAGATTACATCAAGTCTCGACAAGCAGCATTCACTCCTCCTGAAAGAGCGTAGAGCCACAGTGGACAGTCGTCTGCATTGTTGATGGGTTTGCAGCAATCCCTCATACTGAGCATGTATGAAGCGACAGTGGAGAGGAAAACTCCCCTTTAACAGGGAGGAAAACCTCCAGCAGAACCAGAACCAGGCTCAGTGTGAACACTCATCTACCTCGACCCACTGGGACATGCCTGGAAAATCTCTGAAGGCGACCTTATCAGATGCCCTGACCACTACAAATGACACCTTTTGATGTGATTGGCTTCTTATGGTGTATTTTGGACATGCCCCACTGGTAGGAGATATACTACCAGTGATTTACTACATGTACTACGTTGCCAAAAGTATTTGCTCACTGGTCGACACCATTCAGGCGCCCCAATAACATCCATGGCTAAAGGTCTATTAAGCCACAGCTCGTCAGGCAGGCTACTTCTACAAACAATGAAAACAGTGGATCACTCTGAGGAGCTCAGTAGATTCCAACATGGCAACATGGTTGGATTCTAACTGTGTAATAAGTCTAGTCACAACGTTTTCTCGCCACAAAGTCTTCCAGTCAAGCGATCATAACAAAGGCAAAGCAATTCTGAGTGGCAGCATCTCAGCCAGGAAGTGGCAGATCACATTAAACTATGGCGTTGGTGGATGCATGGGGGCACAGTTTAGAGAAGCCGCAGACTTTCTGCAGAGGTAATAGCTACTGTTGAAGGGGACGCCTCTCTACAAACAACCTCATGTGAACATCGCATTGGGTGCTCAGGTCTGCGTGGATGAGCAGCTGCATCCAAGCCTTGCATGTGCAGTGCAGTTTGGATGCAGTCGTGGCCACTCAGGAGAACCTGTACCGCTTCTCTGCCTTAGGAGCAACTTTTGGAAGTGAAGTCATCTGTTAAACACGATTCCCCCTTCAATCCAATTTTGATGAATGGTAGTTACTTTATCGCAGTTTTCCCTTCTTTTCTACACTTTAGTTGTAGACTTCAGCTGCTGCACAACACACAGATAAACACGTGAACGACGAAACAATGGATCCTTCACATAATCGAGCCGTCCATAACTTAAAGCCCTGACGTCTACAGCTTAAAGCCTTCATTATCTGGTGTGCCGTCCCCTTACACAGCTGCAGTCATTTAAGCTCTTTATGTTGTTTGTTCTACAGCCTCCTCTATTGTCAGATTAGTGACATAGCAGCTCATTAGCCCCATTTTCATTGAGATGGGATCAGGCCACTGCCTGGGCTCGGAGTCAATCTGTGTGCCTCCGTGTTTGTCCCTGGAGTCTGCATCTGTTTGCATCTGTATAGATACGTTGCAGGACCGCTTCAGGAGGCAGCCGCCGGATACACAAACCGGAGGAATGTTGGAAAACAGCAGAGAAAAATCAGCAGAATTAAATAAAAGTGATACCTGATACTCAGGCCTCAACAAAACGTAGATTTTTTTTTTTTTTTTTTTTAAGAATATCGTCACTCACTGCAACAAAGCAGACCAAATCTCTTTAACAGCGCACAGAAACTTTATCCCGGGGTTCCCCCCTCCTCTCACCGGCAGGGCGCTCAGATTTCGCCCCTGATTTATTAAAAGGCAAAACAGGATGGATTTGGGGATATTTCATGTATCTTTCTCCTCTTTCATTGGAGAGGAAATTAAAGCAAATAGAGTTGAAAACATGCATTTCATCCCCTCTCTTTCGCTCCTTTGTCAGTCTAAAGCCCGCCAGGATCTATTCTGTCTGTCAGGACCTCATGAATGTGCTGAATTCCTGACTGATCCCTGCTGCTGGATGTGTATTCGGCTGCATGTGTAAACATGAGCTGAGGGGTTAAACCAGTTTTCGTTATGACACTAATAACCTTTTATATTCTGCGTGAACAAAGATTATGCCAATCCGTAGGTTGTCCACTCCACATGTAAACATGAACGCACGACATATTTAAAGAAATATTTATCCCTGTCCACCCTGCTTCAGTTTGTAGAGTGTAACCATTTGGGTGCCATGAAATGCATTGAGCCACCTTTAGGCATCATGACTTAGTTTTATACTCATTTTATACAAATTGCATATCAATTTCTTCTTGGTTTAATGTGAAGTAATGTAATTTTGTTACCTGGAAAAATAAAATTTATTCTGAGTTTATTGTCTTGACTGCAGTCTGATTTGATCCAGTTTATCCTCATTTTATCATGATTGCTTTGATATTTATTTTTCTTCTTCATCCTAATCTTTAATCTAGATATTTTGTCCTCTGTTTTATCCCTGTTCCTCTTTTGTTTATTTTCAGGTTTATCTCAGTCCTATAATGTTAACCTGACTGTATCTGTCTTTTGCCCTAATGATATCCTCATGTACTTTTGGTTTTATTCCGATTTTTACCTGACGTTGTCTTTGTTCTTTCACTTTTATTTTCTGGTTTGCTTTTGCTTTAACTTCTTTTTGTTCTCCTTTTACCCTAATATGATCTTAATTTCATTGTGGTTTATTGTTCTTTCAAGTTTTTCCTGGATTTGCCTTGCTTTAATTAAATTTTTATGGTTTAAATCTGTATTCACAGACATTTGTTCTGATCCTTTCCCATTTTAATCTGAATTTACTTGGTTTTCCTCAGATTTTACTCTGGTTTGCAGGGATATTTTTCCAGTTTTTTGTTTTTCCTGTTTTTTTCCATTATTTGAGAAATAAGTGCCATTGCCCTTTAATCAGTAAAGTGTTATGAGGCTATTTAAAAAAAATGGTAAAGCAATCCTCCAAAGGGGAGAAAAAATATACACAAGTTGTAAACCTACATATCCCCCCATGTCTGAGTGCAATTCTCACAGAAATTACCAAAAAAAAGTTAAACAGACCATTCCAGATGCTACAGGCCTTAGTTAGGGTCTTAACTGCTAAAATCTATGAGTTACATTTGAAAAGTTAGATCTGAATGAAGCTCAGGACTTCTGGAACGATTTCTTTTGGAGCGACATGACCAGAGATGTTTAACAAATACAGCATATATGAGCATCATTGTCAAGCCTGGCGGTGGAAAGATGATTAGCTGCCTCAGGATCTTTGCACCTTCTGAACTGGGTCCTCATCAAGATGGGGATCTCAACCACAGCAGCCAATGTACAACAGAATAGCTGAAAAAGATCAAATAATGTGTTGTAATGGCCTAGTCAAAGTTCAAACCCAAACTATACAGGAAGACTTTAAGAGACCTCCCCAGAAACAAATGTTCACAAACTTTATTGACTTGAAGAAATGCTGTAAAGAAAACTTGGCTGACTGATGAAGCCATACAGAAAACAATTATTGAGAGTTACTGCTGTGAACGGTGGTTCTACAAAATGCTTAATCACTTACTCTTTCACTCACAGATCTCTTTTTTATTATTAAAAAAGATACAAAAAAAACCCCAGATGTTCCAGTTGATCTCTCATGCGCTATCGGACGTTTCTCCTTTTCCTTGCTGAAAGAGGCTAAGAGAAAAATATTTGTTGTCCCAGCTCATGCTAACCTTTCGGTTTGCCTCCACCGATGCTGTTTTGCATTAGAACATCTGATTGTGAAGGACATAAGGTGGAGTTTGTGGTTTACGCTTGTTGCACATATCTCTCGTTTCCTTTCCCCGTCCAAAGAAAAAAACAAAAAAAAACCCATTGTTGATTCCAAGTTGTGTTTATCGGTGTATCTCCCATATTTTTCCCATAAATGCACATTAAAACAGTATGACATTAACCAGAACATAACCCAGTGAGCTGCTTCCAGGGCTGTGCTTATTGAATTACCCGACCTGCGATAGAAATCTGCAGCAGTTACGTGCCAATAACAACACACAGAGCGGGCTCTAATTGAAGGGGCTTCAGTCAGGGTTGAGTAAAGGTTTTAAAGCATTACCAGGCATTGTTTACTGCAGCAGATACGCTCGTTGTAATGAGGTGTTCTGTCGATTTAAGGCATGGAGGGTTTTAAAATCCATCCGAAGGGAGCTGTTAGATGCTCTTATCCTGAAGCGGTTGATAAATATGTGCAGAATGCTGAGCTTTTTTTTTCTCCCTTTCTTTCTTTCTCCAGCATTTTTCTGTGTGATTAAGGCACATTGATTATCTGAGGCCCGGCTCAGATATTAAATTTTATGCCGAGGCTCCCTCTGAGGCCGCGCACCGAGAGGAAGGGGGGAAATATGGAAGTTGACCCTGGAAACTCCAGGGAGTCGTGGGGCCGAGCCCTGACAGTTTTCAGCTGCAGGGGAATGCTAATATGTATTTCCAGGATTACTGAATTATGTATATGACAAGCGTCTGGAGGAATGCTCCGGCTTTATGAGCGCAGCCTGGTCATCTGCATGCTCCAGTTACTCCTAATGATGGTAATTATTACAAGGCTTAACTGTAATACAGGATTGATTCTCAGGCTCCTGGATAACCCCTCATGCTGGCACACTACTCGGCCCCCCACCCCCCCCGGGGCCCCCTCCTCAGCTGCCCCAACAAAGGCCACGTTGAGGCCCAGGAACAGCTCCCAGTGGGGTCCGCGGAGCCGGCTGGCAGCCCGTTTCTGACGAAGGTTAATACTCGGACACATAAAGAGCGGATTAGGAGCTTGGCTCACACGACCGAGGAGAAAATTGAAAGTTTGGGGGGAAATATGTGGCTAATTCCATTCTGTCATCGGTGGATATTAAAAGTTTTTAGCCGCTATGTCAAATTATTTGTAAATCACAATGGCAGCACTGTTAAATCCGCTTTAATTTCCAGGGGCAAGAAGTGATCGGGGAGTTTACGTCTCATCCAGGGTCCGGCTCTTTAAGGGATTTACACGACTTTGTTGAAAGAATTGACTCACCTTTTGCTGCCTGACTGTACGGTCACATTAAAATGTATCCGTGTAGGAAAGCACGCCGCATATGTGCCGAGATATGCACATGAACGGGATGTGAAGTCTTCTCCCCCTGCAGAGGGTAAACTGGGATCTCTGGCACCTGTGCTGGATTAAAGGGGAGCCTCTGCCAGTAGCTCCGCAGACTTAAGCTGCTGGATTGAGTTTCAGAGCGGGGCGGGACTCACGCAGGCCAGGTGCTGGCCGGGGAAAAAAACCTCCCAGGTTTCAACAATCTGGTTCTGTTTCTGTGCGGCTGAGCTTCCCTCTTCCCCTGCTGCTGCTTCTGCTGCTGCTGCTGCTGGTGGGGACCCATCATGAGACTGGAGGTTAATCTGGAAGAGCTGAGCGTTTAAGACCAGAACCAAGCTCAGTCACGTTCACTTGTTGTGTTGGTTGGAGCTGATTTCCAGAACATGTGAAGGGAATGTCAGTCCATCACTCAGTAGAGTGAACAGTCACTGCAGAGGTTAGTCGGTAACTTAATGTTAGTGCAACGGTGAAACCGTCACTTCCGACCAGCTCTGCTGCCATAAAGACGTCAGAAAGGTACCCTGCCCACGTGCTGAGGGAGGATGTTTTCAGCATTAATTCATAGCGCTTTCTGTTTTTCACAGTTGTTTTGCTTGTTCGCTCTAATCTGCAGATTATTTTGGAATAAAAACAATGATTTACGGTTCCTGTTATTTGACATGGAGACACTAACCACATTGTTCCTATTTCACAATTCATCACTGGGCTTGGAGATGTAGATTGATGTCTCCGTTGTTTATTTTGCTGCTGAGGTTGAACTGATTGTTAAGAAGAATTCAGAGATGTCTGAAGTTTGTCCAATCTTCTAGCGTGACTTTCTGACCTGGATAGAAGCAGACTTTAGGGCTAAACTTTATTCACCCTGGAAATCAAAAGATTTAATGGTAATACAGAAGATGTTCTGATGCATCTCAATAATTCAGGTAGATAAAAAAAAAACACATGAGTAGGTCTTCTGGACGGGTTCTTCTTTGTTGAAATGTTTTGACTCCTCTCCAACTGCGCCTATCTTCGCCAAGTCTTTTGGAGATGTTTCACCAAAGAAGAACCCGTCCTGAAGACATACTCGTGTTTTTTGATTGTAAAATAACACAATAGAGTATAAAAATTATAAAACAGGACCTGATGCAAAACTGCACAGTATAAAAATTACTCTTTATTTTTAAATGCAATATACATATATTTTCCACCTGCATCTAACCCATCCACTGTGAGGCACTCAGGGGTTAAGCGTTTTGCTCAAGGACTCACTGCTGCACACTATGGGATTTAAACCAGGGAACATTCCAATACGTAAGCATCCCGCTCTAACCCCTTGGCCACACTCCCCAAATTATCAACCATGACACAATTTGATACAAAATAACGTAATACATTACATTACAATGTCATATAATATTATCTAAAAGAATATAAAACTAAACTGTACAAATGGATTGTATAGGATACAATTAGTCTAGTGTTATATGATTGATAAATAAATACAAAATATTAGATGATATGACAACCTAAAGCAAAATTATACAATACTAATTACATTTATACAATATAGCTTGCCACAAAATCCTACAATATTTTTTTATCTGGTTAGAAACAACAAACCTTCCAGCATGATGCAAAAATGCAAACATATGGGAACTGACATGATACAAAAATAATACAATGTGATGCAATGTTGCATTATACTGTGTGATACAATACAATACAATTACAAAACATGTGATACCATTTATGGCACAAAATAATATGTGATGATGCTGAATGATACAAAATACATTATACCAAAGCAGTGCAATGTAAATATGATGCAATACAGATGAAAATGTCTTACAATAATAAAATATGAAAATACAAATGCTAAAACACAATTAAATATATATTACAATGTGCTCTTAGGAAGCCCAAATGATTTAAAATTATGTTTCTCATTACAAATAAATCAATCTGTAAAAAAATTATTTCACAAAAAAAAGTATTAATATGCAATTCAAATATTGAAACTCTAAAGCTACCAGACTGCTTATTTAGGAAATGTCATTACTGGTCAAAACCGTGACTCATACATTATTATTCAAGCATATATACTTAATAATAATCACTAATTATTAATCAGTCCAAGTTTCACAGGTCTATGTTTAACAGTTTTTACATATCTCACAATCTAAGGTTGAACTAATGCTAAAATAATGATTGAAAGTGCTCGTTTGTATTTCTCCACAGTTTCGTGAATCTTAAAATGTCTTTTAATACATAGTTCAGGTTTAATCAGTCTAATTATTTTAACCGGAGAAATTTTAACGCTTTCCCTGACAATTAAAAACAGTGAACATGCACCTCTCTACTGACAAGCAATTATCATTCACATGTAATAATAATAATAATAATAATAATAATAATAATAATAATAATAATAATAATAATAATGTTTTTCAACATTTCAACCAGAACATTTCTGCTGGATTAGATGTGAACCAGCTGTGTTTGCATTGCCCCTCATGTAGAAGTAGATTCTTTTGTGGATCAAGACACCCGGCATGAAGCAATATAATTTGTTCTCCATAGGAATTAATGTTTTTGTTGCTGATGGATTTCACACACAAACAAGCAAGATAAAAATAGACTGAATCATAACTGTAACTTTTTCTGTTTTATAGGTTTATGCCACCCCCAACAGAAGGGCGCCCTTGGCAGAAAACCATGTCACTCTTAACAAAAACCACCGCTGTGCACAGGTTTGGGGAAAGGTTTTCATTCTCTTGTAGTGATTTTAATTTCTTTTAATTATTTTTTATGGCAAGGCAAGGCAAATTTATTTGTAACACACATTTCAGTACAGAGACAATGCAAAGTGCTTTACATGATTCAAATATAAGAAAATAAAATAGAACAAAAGCAAGTAGGAATAAAATGTAGAAACAAAATAGAACATGGGAAAACTAAAACTAAAAGCAAATATTAAAAACAGTTGGATTACAAAGTTGAACTAATTAACTAACAAGTTAAGCTGTTTCAGTAAAACAGCTTTACTTGAACAGTCGAAGACAATCGTAAACAAATGGGCATTTAATCTTGATTTAAAGGAATTAAGTTTTTCCTCACTTTTACAGTTTTCTGGAAGTTTGTTCCAGATAACTGGAGCATAGGAACTAAATGCTGGTTCTCCGTGTCTGGTTCTGGTTCTGGTTCTGCAGAGTAGGCTGGAGCCAGAAGACCTTAATGGTCTGGAGGGTTGATATGCCCTACCTTTTACCAGCATACTAAAATTGTACAAAAATGAAACTTGGGTTGCATTTAAAACATACTTCCTGACAAATACTTTGTTAAGATGTGTCTCGACCACCAGCATTTGGTGCCCAGCTTCATGTCTTCTCTTCTTGCCATCAAACTTTTTACTCTTCCTTAAAATGTTTTATATTGTTTCACTTAGTTTCAATAAAGTCGCCAATGAAAGTTTGATGCTCTGTCCTCCCTGTTTTCCCTTTAGGTTATGGTTTACTTTGATTCAGTTTTCTCTTGAGGTTTGTACATAAGTCAGTCAGGTTTGAAACTTTGAATTAGAGTCTCTTGTTTTTTTTTGTGTATCTTATTAAATATATTTCAACTTTAAATCTGTGTCAGTCTTCAAAGTTGATGTTGGAATTACAGATTAATCTTCAGTGATCATGCTGGTCTTTCTGCATGTCGCCAAAAGTAGAAGTCCTCTTTAATACCAGAGATGACATCAGTTTGGATGTTTTCCAGCGAAATTCAAAATTTCCACATGCAGCGACATCTTTGACTGTCATCAAACACTCAGAAGGGCTTTCTCCTTATAGCGGGGACGGTTTGGACTTCGGTGTAACTCTGCTGGTTGGTTTTATAGTAAATATTCAGAGAACTTACACACGTTTCCGTGCTGAAACTTTGAGCTTGATTCCACCAGAAAGTGGATCTGCGCTGTGAGTTATTAGCAGTGATGGAGCCGCATGTTAAATCATTCTGAGCGAGCGTTCCCCACAAGGCTGTGACATGTGTGTGCACATGTTAAAGACATGTTAAAGTGGCGTGTTGTGCAGAGACAGAGCTGAGGTCTAAATTCTACACTGCCGCCTTGTTTTGATAGAATAATTCCAGGTTTCATTATGTTGCTGCCAGCCTGCAGAGCTCATTTGAATTTCTTATAAATCCAAAGTGTGTTAAGTAGCACCTCTGTGAAAAGAGGGGGAGGCGGAGAGCCCGTTTCAGACCCTCTAATGTGAAAATGTGTTTTTGATTCCTGACTTGACATGCAGTCAGAGGGCCGTGAGTGTGTGTGTGTTTCCCTGATCCTGCCTGTAATCAGTAATTACCAGGATTGGCTGATGGATTCTAGTTATAATGAATGATTGATGAGCGCTGAAAGAGCGCGCCCGGGCCATTTCTGTCCTCTGACAGCCTGATGTTAGCTCTGAATTGAAACCATTTAAGTAGAAAATGACTGGACGCAGGAAAGGCTCAATAGCAGGTACCGTGCTGCCATTTGAGGAAAAAAAAAATGGACGTTTGCATTCAGCCTTCTTTGAATAGCCTGAGTGAAACCTGAGCTGCTGCTGAGACCCAGAGAAGAAAAACACACTTTAATGCCTAAAGAGTATTTTGATTTGTTTGGACTGTTTTCATGTGTGCAGCCCACAGTCAGGGTTTAACTCTGCAATCCCCGGTCATTGATGTGGGCACTTTTTACACTCCACCTCATGTTTGTGGATGTTTACGCTGCATTTTTTTCCCCCCCCAGCCAGGATTAGGCCTGAAATAACTGAAACAGATTTTAAATCGGTCCAAAAACCCACAAAAATCTGGATCTTTAATGCAAAGGGAAAACGTTTGAAAGGGATTCAGTTCGACGTTAAGTCTTCACAGCAAGAAAGGTTCTGGGCTCAAATCCGAAGCAAGTCTTTCTGTGTGGGAAACATATGTTTACCCTATGCATGAGTGAGTTTCTCCTCTTGTTATTTTGCTTTTGTCCCAAATTGTACTTGTATTTTTCTCTTGGGGTGTTTGTGAATTGTTAGATCTTTTGTGTGCCGATGTGACTGACCCGTCCAGTTCTTGTCAGATGTTTAGCACACGTTTATGCCAAATCATTGTGGGCATAAATGCCATATTTTCTGCTCGTGTTGTGGATGAAGTGGTTATACTGCATACAACATCAATGGTCATCAAAAGCAAGAAATGGGTGCACAAGTTTGAATTTACTGATCAACTTTTCTAGTCTACGAAGCGTAAAAAGGCCCAAATATATGCATATATGTGGTACATATATTTGGTCAAATAAACCATAACTGCAGCATTCTTCTTAGCAGAAGACATTTAAGCTTCTTTTTTTCTGGCTTCGACTTGTCTTTGTGGCCTTGTTCGAACATTTTCAATAAGTTTAGAGGTTGGGCTTTTTAAAGACAGTTCCAGACGTTTATTGTTTGCCTACTTTGTCCATTTCAAAACAAGTTTGGATGTGTGGTTGGGGTCATTGTCCTGTTGTACACATTTCAAACATCTGAACCAAAACTGTCCCTCTCTGGTGAGGGAAGGGTTCAGTGGTCAGGCTGAAACTGGAAACTGTACAAACACCAATGTCATGTCCCCCAGCAAAGCTAGTTTGACAACAACGTCTACTAAGATGGTGCAGATTAAGAAAAAAATAAAACTTCTATTTTGAAATCAAAGCATTTGAACTTGACAGAAATGTGATCATGCCGAAGTGAACAAGCCCAGTGCCATCTGTAGAAAAGTTTTATGTTCAAAAGAAGTATATTTTGGGGGCTTGTGGCATCACTTGTCAAGGATAGTGATGGTAGCATCATGCTGAGGACCTGTTTTACTGCCTTTGGTACTGGTGTATTAAACAGAGCATGTGAAATGTTGAAGAAAGAGCTTGAGCTGCAGGTACAGATGTTGACATTCAATGTATAGAAAGACTGGAATGCTCTATTCACTGACTGAGATTAAATCAGACTGCACAGTTCCTTTTCAATTCGGATTTTTTTTTTTTGCATTTGTTTAATGGCAGAATGGACGAGAAGAGAAAATTGTTTTTGTTTAGAAATTACGCTTTTTTTACTTTCTTCGTAGTCAGAAGTGAAAATACATTTCCTTACTATGTAGTAAAATTGCCTTTTGAACTGTGCAAATTAGGCCAAAAGTTTCTTCCACAAGTCTCTCACAACAGTCTGAGAGCATTTTGCCCATTCCTCCTGGTGTCACTAGAGTAACTGGGTCAGGTTTGATACAATGTAAAGTTGTCAGTGTAAAGCTCGTATACCTTAACACACAGCCATCATAAAACACTGCCAACAAAAGAGAGTGCACCCCTGAGTGAAAATGTCCAAACTGCGAAAAAAGAGTCAATATTCAATCCAGCAGCAGGCACATGACTGTGATGGATGTATTTTTAAGGAGAGTTTATTGATGTGTTGTAAAACCCTGACCGCTAGTGTGGCCCCTCCGCATTTCTTATCACCAGCTCAAAAATAATTCCTATGCTCTTTACATTATTACTGGAGACAAAAAACTTGGTCCATTCAGAGTGAGTGACTGCTCAAGCCCGACGGGCCCACCTGAGGGCTCAGCTGAGACAGGTGTTTAAACTTTGCCTCTAAAGACTTTTTTTTTTCCTAATTGGTTTGCAAAAGGCGGCTTTAATGCCTCCATAACAATCCCCTAATTTTTAGTTTTATGTTGTTTTTCTCTTTTTTGTTCAAATACTTGATGAGATTTAAAGGTCTTCTAAACATGGCAGATGTTTAGAAAAAAAAACAACAACACAAGACACACATCTACCAACTTAAACTGGAACCCCCCCCCCCCCGTCCCCCGTCCCCCCCTGTGAGTTTTGTAAAGCTTGTCTTTGTAACTTCACATCTGCTAATGTAATTTCCAGGCACAATGGAGCTCATGATTTAGCTTTACGCATTGCTTTGTGCATTATTTATATAATGCTAAGCAAACTGGTACATTTTGATGATAAATATGAGGTAGAAAAGAGGTAAATAAGAGGTAAATGTGTTGACAAAGACAATTGTATATGCATAAGGAGTCCCACAATGAAAATCTGCAGTTTTTTTTTAATTTGGCACAGTTTTGGCGCATTTGCCGGAATTGTGCCAAAACTTTGCCTGGTAAGCTGCCCGCTAAAACCTTTGTGGAACTTCAGCTGAATGCTTGAACTGATTCAGTCCAGATTTGTTACAGTCAAGATGTGGATCTATAAATGCTGATGGTTTTCCTAGGTTTTCGAAAGGGTTTTCAAGGTGTTTTGGTATGTTTTTTAAGAAAAACAATTGGATGAGGCTCAACAAACTTTTTCCAAAAAAAAAAAAATTCTTTGTTGAATCTACAATAAAGCCAACTTAGTAACAGTTGCAATAGTGGTTCCACTTGAAAAAATTGTTACGTTACGTCTTATCACACAGGTAATAAATGTTTGCATTTATACTGTGGAGCTTTACTGGATCTTTATCAGGTATACAATTTCAGATGGAAATTGATCCTAAAACCCTTGGGGCTTAACAGGATTAAGAGGTAACGCGATAATGAAGCTTTATTGCATGTTTGTCTCATAATTTTAACAAGTGGAAACATATGCATCTATTAAAAAAGATGGAACTTGCCCAAATATAGAACCCTGCTGCACTCCATAACAAACTCTGATGTATGAGGTGGATCATTAACATGACAAATAGGTACCTGTCAGACAAATTTAACCTAAAGCAACACAGCGCTGTTCCTTTAACCCCCGCAACGTTCTCTGTAAAGGAAAGTTGTGATCGAACCTACGGAGCCCTGACATCTGACAAGACCAGAATAGACACGGGTCCATGAGCTGAAATCTTTATGGACTTTCACCAGTGCTGATTCTGTGCCAGAATGAGTTTTGGAAACTGACTTAAACATTTCTAACACATTTTTTGTCTAAATGCTCATAGTATTCCCATTTTTTGCAAGCGGTTTAGATATCAAAGGAGGAATAGATACTGATGCACTCATTATTGTTTCTTCATCTTATAAACATGTGGCAGTACTTCCTCCCAACCCAATCACGTGTGACCTTTTTTGTAAAAATTATTTATTATTGTGTCCCTGGGAGAAAATATCTTTAAAGCAGTTATCAGACAATGCAAAACTAATAAATTATATTGCTAGCTTCCTTAAAATTACAGGAAAGTACACCAGAATATATATTTCATCCCTTGCAAAAATTACTTTTTTGTTGACAGTGTCACGATTTCATTGCATGTAGAAGTAATCATAATCGTTCTATAAATCAGAGCTGAACCGAATAAACTACAGTCTAAAGAGAGAAGTGATTGAAATTTTCATTTCTATTACAAACAACTTCATTAGTAAAGAATCAAGATAAAGAAACTCAACCAAGATCTGTCTGGCTACTGGGATTATTATTGTGTTATTTTCTACCATTTCAAACGGTTTCCTTTTCACTCCAAATAACATAAAAAGTTTTAAAATAACACTTTTATATATATATTTAACTAAAATATTAAATAAGACAATTGATTGTCTAAAGTAACATTTACATTTAATAGTTTATAGCAGGTCTGGGTTTTGTATATTTTGTATGTGAATGTAATAATGACAAAAAGTTGGAAATATTCTGTGCTGTCACCTGTTCTGGTGCAGGAAAGGGTCAATTTCTGACCTTTGTTAAAGTTGCTGTGTCAAGAACATGATTGAAAAGAAACCAGATTCTGGTATTTGTAGACTTTGATGTGCAGAGCACGTATTAAGGCTGCGGTGGAGTTAACAGGCTTTCTGTGGTTTGGTTTTAGCAGCAGCAGGTTTTTTTTTATGGAGGGGAACTGTTCAGAGTCTGAAGGCAGAGCAAACAAAGAAAAGTGGAGACTGCAGAATGTGTGTGTGTTATGATAGATTGAGAGATTAAAACTGCTCTAGTGTCTCTATCTATCTATCTATCTATCTATCTATCTATCTATCTATCTATCTATCTATCTATCTATCTATCTATCTATCTATCTATCTATCTATCTATCTATCTATCTATCTATCTATCTATCTATCTATCTATCTATCTATCTATCTATCTTGTCTGTGATGGCGCCTCCTTTGTGATTTTTTTTTCAGTTTTTTCCACAAACATCTTTGGTTTTGCTGCAATCTTTTTTTTTTCTCTCTTCTCGCTGCCACTCTGTGGCAGAAATGTAGGAATAAATGCGAAAATAATAACAGCATGCAGACGGCTGGTATCACAAAGTGACTGAATCACTTAAATCAAAATACCAACAAAATAAAAAAAAGTAGCAAAAAAAAAAAAAAAAAAGCTTTTCTTTGTGGGTAGCGGAGGGTTTCGGAGAAAAAAAAACCTTGAATACCTGAGCCGTCCCGGGGGAATACAATTTATTTATTTATTCTGAAATTCTCTCGGATCAGAAGAAAATGTGTTTGTGTGAAGCTGCAAAAATACAAACAGTTTAGTTTTTAAGCTCAGACCCGAAATGAATTATTGTCCCGAATCTAGAGATGATGTTCACACCTCCTCTTTCAGATGGCTATTTCAGGAGCTGCAGCTGATGCGAGCTGTTAAGAATTAACATATATAATAAATATAATACAAACTGCTCAGTTTATTGTAGATATTGTTTTCCTTTCAGGGTCATTTCTCTGTGAAAATACCATCAAATGCAGCGGTAAATGTGGTTTTAATCTCCGAGTCGCAGAGGAAGAGAAACCCGACGGCTTCATAGCTGTGCAAGAGTCCAGGCGAGCTGGAATAAAACCTGTTAAAATAATTACACGTTGAAAAGATGTCAGAGAAACCCAAGGATGACATTATTTAGGCTGTAATTTAAAAATATTTGCAAATAGATTCTGATGTACTTTAATTAATTTAATGCCAATATTTAGAAAACGTAATTTTACTTCTTGTTGACCTGAATATATATATATATATATATATATATATATATATATATATATATATATATATATATATATATATATATATATATATATACACACAAAGAACAGTAAACAGTAAAGGTGAAGCAAAAGTCAAATTGCGACAGGCAGGAAACAGGATCATTGTCCCTGAAGAAATCGATCACGTTGATTTTTATCTCAGATCAAACGACAGCACGCGTGTCTTAAGAGTCAGTCAGATGTCCTACAGGATATGAATGGTGGGATAAAAATAGCACCAACAAATGAGTTCATTACGAGCTGACGACAGTTTGATTCACGTTAATTCAGACGCATTTTAAAGAAACCCGATCAACAGAATGCGTGGCTTTCAAAAAACTTTATTCTGATAGATTTAATTAACCGTCTCCGCTATGGTAAAGTCTGAAAACAAGTTTATATATATATATATATATATATATATATATATATATATATATATATATATATATATGTGTATATATATATATATATATATATATATATATATATATATATATATATATGTATATATATATATATATATATATATATATCACATCCGTGTTTTTAAAACCCTCTGAAATGAAACGTCCTCGGCGCGCTAATCACACCTCGGGTCTGAACGGCACATTTTCACCTCATCAGTTTATCTGTGCGCTTGACGCGCGCATGTGTGAACTCCCCATTGAGTCTTAAATGCAATCAACAGCTTTCATTAAGGTCTGCGGCGGGAATCCACGTTCCTGCACAGCCACCAGGCCGTGTTGATTAGCTGCGTAAAGACCCGATCTGTCCTCCGCAGGGGCCTGAATGGATGCGATAATGGGCCGTTATCTCATCCCGTCCGGGGAAGGGGGAGCAGAGGAAGCTGCTGCTAAGAGGGTGACTCTGACCTATTCCCCGCAGAGAGCGGAGCGGAGGCCGGATAATGAGAGGAATCTCAGATATAATGCTCAGTAGTTTGTGTCAACCATGAAATCAGGCTGATGCGCAGAAGCAGATGAAGGCGCCGATTAAAAATGTATTTCAGGTTGCGAAATTGGAAAGGATTGAGAAGAGGTCCATAACAGAGCCTGAAAGCTGCAGTTGAACTCCAAATCTAAACATGTCTAATGATCGAGACTCTTGTTTAGCGGCCTGCACGCACCAACATCCGTGCACGTTCGCTCCGGTGGCTCCTTCAACCAGGAAATAATCGGATTACTCCGCAGGAAGAGCCTCCGTGACCCGACAGCGCGTTTCCAATAGTCTGCAAACACCGCGGATTATCTTAATTCAATTAATTCTCAATACACAAACCAGCGGCCCTTCAACCCGGCCCGACGCCGCTTCTGCGCCGTGACGTCACGGGCTATAAGAGCAGCCCCCGCGCGCAGCGGTCCGCATCCTGAACCGGAGTTTGCTCTGCCGCGCGTGCAGAGGGGAGAAGAGCGCAGCCGCGTCACCATGTCGCCTTCAGCCTGAACTTTCTTTCCTCTTCCCCAGGAGTTTTGATTCCCAGACTGATCCAGTTTTCTTTCCTCCGTGATGCCCGCCGGGATGTTTAGCATCGACAGCATCCTGTCCGGACGGCCGAGCTGTAAGGAGCCGCTGCTGCTGCACCGGAGCGGCCCGGTGGTGCTGCCCGCCGGCCTCACGGACACCATCTACACCGACTACAGCGGACTGTACTCGGCCGCCCGCGGACCGTCCCCGCCGGGGGTCCACGCTGTGAGCGGGGCGAGGATCGGATATAATGGCTATTACTACGGACAGCTGCAGGTCCAGGGTCCCGGAGGAGGTCCGACGTGCTGCAGCGGCGTGCCCGGCCTCAGCCCGCAGCAGTGCCCCTGCTTCCCCGCAGGTAGGACACCCCGTCAATTCTCCTTTCACAGCGCAGTACAAATTAAATCTGCTTTAAAAAAAAAAAAAAAAAAAAAGAACTTGATTATTTTTTTAAGCAAATAAGAAAAATAAGCAGTTGTTTCAGTTTTAAACTTTTTAAAATGTATCTTAAAAATGCAAATCGGAAAGTTGTCCTTCTAGAGTTTTAACATTATTATTTTTTTATTACTACTTTAAACGTGTTCCAATACTAAAAATCCCACTTTAAATGCGGAAAAATCCGATTTTATTTCTGAAACCAAATCTGCAGATTTCGTGAGATTTCTGCAGCAGATTGCGTCATGTTTTCTGTTGTTTGTTGTTCTGTTTGATCAGAACAAGTCTTCAAACTGCAGAAAAACTTCAACATGAACACAAGGAGGGGGGGGGGGGGGGAGGCAGTTTTCATGGCACTGAATTCAATTACATGGACGAAATCTGCAAAATGTCTTCGTTTCTACTGCCTTCTCGTGTTTACAGGCTACGACAGTCCGGCCTCGGTGCTCCTGTCCCCGGTTCCTCACCACATGATGTCCTATATGAACATGGGCAGCCTGTCTCGGACCGAGCTGCAGCTCCTCAACCAGCTGCACTGCCGCAGGAAGCGCAGGCATCGAACTATCTTCACCGACGAGCAGCTGGAAGCTCTTGAGGGCCTCTTCCAGGAGACCAAGTACCCGGACGTGGGGACGCGGGAGCAGCTGGCCCGGAAAGTCCACCTGCGGGAGGAGAAGGTCGAGGTCAGACACGTTTCATTTGCTTTTTTTCCCCCTTTTTCTTAAATGCAGGTGTTTTTTTTAAGGTATAGCTGATTAAAAATCAGGAAAACAACATTTAACTGTGTGCATGTATTATTATTATTATTATTATTATTATTATTATTATTATTATTATTATTATTATTATTATTATTATCTCCAGATTGTCACTAATGAATATCGTTGCAGAAGAAAATATATTATAATATAATAACAATATAAGAAAAATACTGTCAAACTATATTAAGATCTAATAATGACATGTCTTAATAGTGGGATTGTATGTAGGCTAGTAAATTACACTACAGAACAGAATGTACTAAATGTTATTGTTATCATTAAAGAATATCATGTAATTGCCGTGGTAATTTATTTTGTTATTTTGCTGATAACAGAATATTATTATTATTATCATTATTATTAGTTTGACTTGTTCTATTGCTTTTTATAGAATTTATCCCATTTTTCTTACATTAACAAAGTATTTCAAGCATTGTCCAGGTGCCTTAAATGAGATTTATTTTTATTTTTACAGAACAAACTGAAATTATAGTATTTAGTCTTTTATGAAATTCAAGTACAGAACATTTTTTTTGTTTTGTTTTCTGCGTTGGTATGTATTATTTTGTCTTTTCTTTTCTTGTGTGTTCAAGATTGGTCTCTCTTGAAGGTGAGACGCAGTGCCTCCATAAAATTAACCGGTTTAAATAAATATGCGCAAAAATAGAAAGGACAGATACATAAATCAACATAAAATAAAATAAAACGGATACAGACGAGGATATTTCAAATTATTTAATCCTCAGGAAATATATATCAAAGGTCGGGATTTTTTCTTTGAAAATTATTTACAATAATTAAAATATAATCTATTTACTACCTGTAGCAAAATAGACGGCAGTCCATTTGTGTATCAGAACTTGCTGACTCCTGCCGCTTGTGTCCCGCAGGTGTGGTTTAAGAACCGGCGCGCCAAGTGGAGGCGGCAGAAGCGCTCCTCCTCGGAGGAGTCGGAGAACTCTCAGAAATGGAGCAAAAAAGCAGAGAAAACGGACGGGACTAAAAGCGACGCGGAGTCCGACAGCTGATGGAGATGGGGGCGCGCACCGCGGCCACGTGACGTTCTGTTGCACAGGTGTACATACGGTTTTATTATTGACTGTCTCTGTGACGCCTATTTATATTTAATTTAAAACTCTTTCTATGTGGTGTGTGAAGCGCGCGCACGCACGGTTCGCCACGTGACAGTCTGTGGACGTTAATTGTTGGTCCAGGTGCAGCTTCGCGGCGCATGCGCTAATGTGTAATTGATTAGAAACAAAGGTAAAGTGTCGCGGAAGAAGGTCGCTCTGTGTGGCTTCAGTTTGTGACGCGCGCACATGCCAGGCGCGCTCACAGCGTTGATCTTCTGAGCGTCAGTCTGGGTTTTGGACCTTACTGCAGATCAAATGTTATTTCAAAGCTGTTTGGGTTTCAGAAGAATTCTGACAATTTTCTTATAGCGAATTAAAATGCCACGGTGTTGGAACAAAAATTTATTCTATCTGCAAAATAAGAAACGGTTATGCTAAGAAATTAAATTTACAGGAAAAGAAACTGCAGAAGAGAAAACTCAGCTAAAGCTGGTTTGTTTTTTGGGATGAAAATAATGATTTTCTTTATTTATCTGGTCTTGTAAATATGATAATTATAATAAATCTTATTTAATCTCTCAAATAGAATGTAAAATAATTTCTGTCAAATCAAATCCCTGCACATCAGTTTCCAGAAGTTAAAACTTGGTTTTCTCAAAAGCATTAGTCAAATGTTGGTAAAGTCCTTAAAACATAACGCTGTAAGTAGACATGAATGTGTCATTGTATCTGTGAAAGACGTGAATAAATATGTTTTTATGTAAATATGAAATTAAGAGGTTAGAGACGAACCTCTGTGAGGTACTGAGCAATTTGAAGGCAAAATGAACCAAAACTGGAACAGAAAATCATTTTTTATTTGCTCAGCAACACAAACTGAAACAAAATCAGGTAAAACTCTGACATCAAATAATTTGTCTTTGCAGGTTGATATTTGTGTCAAAACGTTCAGCATTATAACAAATATGAAGAAGGAGCTAAATTTAATCTGAATAAAAATTATAAGCGGCACATTTGTCATTTATTTATTTGTTTTTTGTTTTTATTCCTGCCGGCAACTTCTGCTATTTTCCAAGTCTTTCTGTCATTTAATCTGAAGTGTAACACTTTAAATCGGGGGATGTCCAATTTTTACAGATCTGCAAGTGAAGCTTTTCATTTCTCAGCGACGTTTAGTTCATAGAGGAGAATCTGAAGCTTTGTATGATTAAAAAAAAGACTCATTATTGGGCTTCACTTCGAAACCTGATATGTTACTATTTAATTTCTCTTGGAAAATAACACTGATCTGAATTCTCCTTAAACATTAAAATGACTGCATCTCACCTTATTTACCACCTGATGGATGCAGAGTATATTTAAGCCGTCCCGTTGTATGTTTTTCCATCAGAACACTCCTCGTGTTTTAGGGCTTCCTCCTCCTTTCCATTACCAAAGTTCCTTACAGCAGCAGAAAATCTAAATAGTCCTGGACGATGTGACATTCTGCAGCAGAGTCTCTGAGGTTCATAAACACAAGCAGGATTGTGTTCAGGAATGAAAGGTGGTGAGGGGGAAAAAAAAAAATCAGCATAAAAACCCTCTCCCTCCATTTCCAGAGGTTTTCATTGCAAAGACAAGAGAAGTTCTGCAAATATCTCCCCTTTGATTTCACAAGGATTAAAATGAAAACCGGGATTTGTTTCAGCTCGGCCGAGTTTCCCCACATTTATCCGAGGAATTCCAAACAAACGGCACATGTGGGGAAGGTTTAGTGTTGAGATTTGGGTGAACGGCTTCTTCCTCCGTCACTGAGCCGGAAAACGAGCCGCCGAGGCAACAGATTGAACATCTGAACCAGATAGATGGGGGAAAAGATTTTAATCTGCTCAAACCCAAGAGTTTATTTGATTTGATTGCAAGAGAACGGCAAATGCTAGCTGCTAGCTTTCTTCTCAGAGCCAATAAAACCATCCATGTACTTTCATATCAACAATCAAACTGATGAAAACCAATTAACTGTAGAAGTTTTACAATAATGCGTGCAAGAAACTTGATCTCCCAGATTCAACGTGACAAGATAAAGATATAAACAAGAATCACTAAAGGTAATCATCAATGAGCTGTTTAAGGAAGGGAACATAATGTATCCCCTTATTAATAAGGGCTGTGCAGCTGCAGAGAGAAGTGGGATTCTCTGAAAAGCAGCTAAATGATTCTAAAACTGATCATGAAAATCATCATGTGTGTCTCAGCCGATCAGTCGTCAGGAGCTCTGTTTTGTTCTTAAGGACGGGCGATGCAGGTGCTACAGCAATGATCCAGGGACACAAGATG
Source organism: Fundulus heteroclitus (assembly GCF_011125445.2). NCBI lineage: Eukaryota > Metazoa > Chordata > Actinopteri > Cyprinodontiformes > Fundulidae > Fundulus > Fundulus heteroclitus. The sequence goes on along the minus strand of NW_023396548.1, from coordinate 489,369 downwards.
TCATGTTTATTTTAGTAAACAGAGAGTGTGCACTCAGCCAATCAGACGGACAGCAGTGACGAGGGGAATCGGCTTCAAACGGAGGGTTTTGAAGAACATCACGTCGATCAGCAGACGGCTCCAGTCGAACGCACGCGGCGGTGACAGGGGAAGGAGAGCAGTCCAGTCAGAGATGTGCAGTGGCGGCTTAAATCTGAAGGAGCTGTTTCTCCTTATTCATTCTTTGACAGCTGTTTTCAGATCTGAACCTGATTTTAACACAGAGCGACTGGGATCTCATCACTCTGAATCAAATCTACTGACTCTGAGTTTCGTCCATCACAGTCGTCCTCTCTCCTGCAGCTGTAGCAGCAGCAGCAGCAATGCTGCTCTCCTGAAGGCCAGAAGCCTGACGCTGATTTTTCTTTTAAACGGAGAATTCGACAAACTCACCGCTTCTAACGAGAAGATGGGATCTTCGCATAAATTCAGATGCAGCACTTAAAATGAGGATCTTTTATTTAAAAGGATTTAAAGCAAATGACAAAGCAGATCAAAGTTGGCACTGTTAGGGAGCCTCCCCAGCATCTGCAGTTTTTAGGGAAATTTGTGAATTTGCGTCATATTCAGAACTAAAAGTTTAGTGTAAAAAAAAACAAAAAAAGAATACTGGGAAAAAAATATAATAATGTAAAACAACTGGAATTTGGTTTGACAATTTGGAACCAGAGAGGCCCATCTTAGAGATCTCCTAGCAGAGTTTCTGATCATCTTTATCCTTTTAAACAGTTTCTGCCGCGTTTCTGAAATCATCTGTCCACATGCAGCTTCAGCAAACAGAGATCAGCTCTTAAACAGTCCAGATGTTCTACATGTAAAACTATTCACACAATTACCAGCTGGTAAAGTTGGATTTTCAAAGAGTGACGACTGGACATTTTTCTCCTAATGGATACTTTAAAACAAATTACCTATAGGGGTGAAAAAGATCTTACTTTAGATTTCATGTAAACTGATTTGTGACGTTTTAAATACTTCTAGTTAGAAGATCAGTTTTACAGATTGTAACGTAATTACATTTGATTTATTTACATTATTTTAAAAATTACTCACAGTACCAGCAGATTCCAGTGACCCTAAAGGATTTAATATTATTTCCGTCTTTATGTTTAACTCTGATAATCCATCAAGTGGAGTTTAGGATTAGTGCGTTATTTTAAAATCATGATGGCGAAATGCTGCCATTTTTAGATCCAATTACACATTTTACTGTTTATGAGCTTGTTATTTATTTATTTGCGAGTGCAACAGGGGTGCCTCTTAAGCACTTCTCAGTATGATGTGTTGAAAGTCATGTTTGTAAGTTTTAAGATGACTGAAATTATTATTTTGAAAATTTGTAGTTTGAGTTCCTCTAGATCAGAAAATTTTCTCAGAGCTTTTTTTTTTTTTAGCCCCAGCATGATTTAATGGCTAGTAGATGTTCTCGGCCACGTCTCATTAAAGTTATCGTTGGAAAGTGTTGTTTTAAACCTTCATTTCAATGGTAATTTAACTTTAGACGCTTTATAAGACTGGAGTGCTTTAACTGACAAAGACCCTACTTTTATTTGCTTAGTTTAAAAAAAAAGTGAAACATTGATTTGTCTGTTCTTAATAATGCTGTGATAGTTTTAGGTTGCTTCTAAAGTAGAAAATTGCCGGTTCAAGAATATTTTCTGACTCTTTGACAGTGGCCGTTTTTCATAGGCATCAAGTGACAGTGGCCCAGGGCAGAAGCAGATATGATAAACCCCCAAAACAAAACAACATGTAATATTTTGCAAAAAAACAAGCAAAAAAAAAAAAAAAAAAAACCCAACAAAAAAACTCACTTGCTGCTTTTTTTTGGTTTAAAAGGATTGAAATGTAGGAAAGGTTTATGTTTTGGTCAGACATTTGCTTCCAATCATCATAGGCAAGTATAATATATTTATTTAATTACAAATTTATTCAAAGGTAATTTTTCCTTGGGGGTGAGAATAATACAACAGCTTTGCTTAATTGTACACCTTCTGGATTAATAAAAATCCAAAATAAATTAATATAGCCTCAATTCTTTTTTTTTAATGCTTTCACCTATTTTTTATTATAAATTGTGCTGCTATACTTTCAATTGGGGGTTATGACTGAGTACAGGTGGTCGTTTGACTCTGAAGTTGCCACCTTGACTGAGAACAATGGGAAGGTCCAAGGAACTCAGTGAAGATCTAAGAAGAATGGCATGTTTTCACATGTTAGAAAAGTATTTTGGAACCATTTATAAATAACAGCAGATTCCAGGATCATCAAAATTGTACGTAAATACACATTTTCATACCCACACCAAACTAACCCCTTCAGATTAACAGGGGTTTTGATATTCAACACTAACCCAGTTGCAAATAAGACTCAAACCCACTATCCATCTTTCCATTATCTATACTCACCTATTCATGCAGCAGTCATTGAGCGAGAAGCAGGGTACACCCTGAACAGATTATACCAGGGCTGCAATCCTACCATAAAGTGGGAACTACTGAAAAACCAGTCTCACATACAGTGTAGGAGCAGCCAATAAAGCTGGTGGTACCATTATGATAAAGACTGTTTGGTTGCCAAAGGGACTGGTGCATTGCATAAAGTGGATGGAATAATAAAACAAGGGACAGTTTCAATTCTTCAACATCCAAAAATCTAAAGTTAAGAACCCAAATGCCTGCACAAACAAAACATAACTGTCCTAACAAAGAAATACCATAAAAGGGTATGTGTAATGGCTAATCAGACCATAAACACAAAGTAGGAGTTAACCCAGTGCAACGGTGCAGTTACGTTTATTAGCAGACTAAAGGTCCAGCAAGAATTTCAGAACTACTAAACATTAAATGCAAATGGGTAGCTAACTACAAAAAGCTACTTTAAACCCCCCCCCCCCTCCATCAGGGGTTGACGTCCAATCATCTGCCTTATATATTTAGGTGTTTTGAGCCCCAGCTACTATCTTTTGTGTGGGAAAACTGCCAGGAATCATGAAAGGTAAGAAACCAATGAAAGAAAAAAGAATTAGGCATAGTAACAAACCAACAGGGAAAACTGAGTTGGTAAAAATACATAAATCAACATTAAATGTATAGGACAAATGCATTTAAACCAATCAGAAACTTATGTTGCAAACTAAAGGTTATTGCAAATGTACAAACAATAAATTAAGGTGCCTGAGAGTTACTGACTTTGTGTCCATGGTTTTATCCATCGCCTGCATATGCAACGGACCAGTTTGTCTGGTTGCTTAAGTGGTGATTGATGCTGAAGATAATGAGCTGCGACGTTGTTTCCCAATAAGGTTTTGCAGCACAAACCTGATCCTGTTTGCGTAACCTGACTAAGTGCAGCTTTCAAGAAGAATCCCAAAATAAATCTAACATCCTGTAAAAACCGTTGTTTTTTGCAACGGTTCACATGGTTAAAGTTTCTGACATAACTCAGGGTCTTACAGATCAAATGAGCTAATGCCAGACATCCTCATACTAACACCTTAATTAGGATAAGCAGAGTATTGGCCGTGTCATTTAAACAAAGTCGTTAAAATATCTGAATCATGCAGCTAATTGCATAAACAAACAATTCAGGGTCGTAGTTAGACCTTATGATGGTTACTGTGACAACCAATATGTTGCAGTCAATGGCGACTCGGTTTTAAATCATGGCCGCTGCAGAATTTATACAGGTTCATGCTACTTTGAACATACAACATGACTCCCACCTTTGGTCAGTTGGTACGGTGTATAACCGATGAATTTCACCATAAAAGCCTCCATCTTTCCACAGAGACTCCTGCAACCTACCAACCATTATTCAAGCTTCATAAAGAAATGGCTGTCCACCTAAACTAACAGGCCCGGCAGGGAGACCATTAACCCCAGAATCTGTTGACAGGATAACGGTTAGCTGTTTAATGAGGAATTCTCACCAAATAAGATCAAAGTCAAACTTGCAGAACAGCAAAATATTGCGTGCGGCCAAAAACTAACACGATATACAACACTTGACTTTAACTCAGAATCTGTGGCAATATTTAAATTGTACTTCCACTGAAAATCATTTCTCATTATTTCTTCTGCTTTACAATCATGATTTACTCACTGAAATACACTGAGGTTTGAGGCACATGCAGGGCCGGATTATCCATAAGGGCCAATGCCCAGGGGCACCAACCATGGGGGGTGGGGGGGGCACCACATGACACATGCTTTATAAATATATTTTTCATAAGTTGTTATATTATTTACTTGAAATTGTTGAAAGACCATGCATTATTCGTTTTGTAAACACTGATGTCACAATAATAATAAATGATAAATAAATCAACATTTTTTTGATTTCAACATTTTAAAATGAGATATTTGAATATTGTTCACTGCTCATATGCCTACATGTAGTTGTGTAAGTTAGTAAATAGTAAATTATATTACAGAAATCCCCTTGATTATGTTGGATGTTTTTGACCGGAGGACAGCACGGGTAAGGGGGGGGGGGTTGCCTTTGAGGTATAGTGCCCAGGGGCACCACATTGTCTTAATACGGGCCTGTGATGATTCACCGATCATGAAGTACAAACACACACATCACTGTTAGGTTACCTGGTCTCTATTATCTATAGGGATGAGTGTTTGTGCATATTTGTCTGGTCTGTCTATCTCTGTGCTTCCCCGTGAAGGACAGGCGACCTGTCCGAGGTGTACCCTGGCTCTGGTCCAATGACTGCTGGAGACACAAGCCAGAGTTAATTAACTAAATCGTCATTTTTGAAAATACATCTCTTTTTTTTTTTTTTGCTTGATTCCATGTTTCTTTTTAAATTTGTCCACTCATTTCAGTCCAAAAGCTGCACATTAACATTAAAATCATAATAGATGTGTTACAGTATACAACATTCACAATAATAACCTTCTTATGGAATAATGTTGCCATTTGGTAACAAACCCAACACACACACACACACACACACACACACACACACACACACACACACACACACACACACACACACACACACACACACACACACACACACACAGTACCTCGACTTTTAAGATGCATTGCACTGAAAGAGAGAGAGATGGGATCCTAAGAGAACCAATAGCAGTGTTTAAATTTGTCACATGACTTTCTGGAGGGAATTTTGACGGCCTTTTCTGCAGACCTCTTTGCATTGAGGAGCCTCACCTTATGACTCCTCAGAAATCAGCAAAATAAGGTATTTTTTATGACATTTTTGACGAGGAAAAATACATACTCAACAATAAGCGAGGAAAATTCACTATTCCTGATCATTTAATAATGTTAAAATGCTAAAATGTGACTGTTGCCATATGGTAACATTGTACCAGTAGGGTTATCATTGTATTGCTAGCCCAGCATGTTGATGGTATGCACTGACTAGCGTCTGCTATAATAAAGCATTTTGTGAGTCCTTTCCATATTGCTTATGACTAGATTTAAATTTTTTTTCTTCCATTTACAGAAAGAATGCAACAATGTTTTGTAGTTTCTTACAGAAAACCAAACTTCTTCCTGGAGATAGTAGTAAGCACTGATCACTGGCCTGCTGTCATGGCTAAAAGGGGCAAATACCCAGGCTGTACGGGTATTTTCAGAGTGCAATGCACGAAGTGTGAGCCCCACCTGTGCCTCACACCTGAGAGGAACTGCATCATCAGTTTCCACAAGCAGTAAGGCAAAGAAGTCAGCATTAAGGCACTCAAATCAAATTAAAACAATTATTCAAAGGACAAAATCCAATGAAATGTGGAAAAATATCTTTAAATTGTTTTTAACTTTTAAATGATTTGCATTGTTAACTGTTAATGCTAGTGGGACCTTTTTAAGACTATAACCTGAGTTGGTAAAAAAAAATTTTTTTACAATAATAAACCAAGCTCTCTTGTTCTCATTAATTTCCACTATCGTAGAATGTAGCCAAAGGGCAACGTCAACAAAAAAAAAACCCAAAAAAAATAATGTTTATGTTTACTTGGTCTATTTAATGTCTAAAGAATAGAATTTTTTTCCTCAACTGACATCTTTATCCGTACCGTAGAGGGATAGAGTTGCCATTTTTTAAATAAAGTTGAACATGGATGAAAAGTAGTCAAACACTGCAGATTGTAAACGACAATCAGCTATTACAGTTCAATGATGTCCTACTCAAAGGACAGTCTGCTTTGTTTTCTGAATTAAAGGTCTTGCTTTTTTCTGAGTGATACTGGTGAATCTGTGAAGCAGCTTTTCTCTCTTCATATAAAGCTCACGCACCGTAAACAATCAAAAACCTCTGAGGATTCACATTGACTCTCTAGGTTATAGTCGATTGGCCTTTAACACCCACACAGATCATTTCAACCATTGCTCTGCATTTATCACCCATTCGTTCTGTTCTTATTTGTGCTTTATTGTGTCTTCAAGTTTTGCCTCTTTCACAGGAATTGTTTTTGAAGGTAAATTGGTTCTGTAAACCTTTACTGCAATTGAATTTGTTCAAGAAACACAATTTCCATAACAAAGTTTGGCCATCAGCTTCTACAGCAAATCTTTCTCTATGCTTCATATCCAGAGGCTCAAACACTCAGCTGAGTTCAAGGGAAGATTGTTGTGTTGGTTAACCAAAAACTAAAACCATAAAGTTAGATTAAGTCCGCCAGAGCAACAGACAAGCAGCAGAAATCCTGATGTGAGGAGACAGAACAAAGTGTTAAACAGAAACACTGGGAACTGGGAACATATCTTCAGGCTTTGGGTTCTGTATGGTTGTGACAGTCAGAATGGTTTTCACCCCCAAAGAAGGCACAGCACGGGAAAGTTTCTAAACATTTTCCTAAGGAAGATTATACGAGGACAAAACTCAACCGAGGCCTCAGAGAAGACGAAAAGAAGGGGAATAGCTTTAAACTGAATGTTATTTTCTATTTTTTATTGTTCCAGAAATTAAATGATTAAGACCAAGAGTAAAAAGAAATTCAAAGGTAACAATAACATCTCTAAAATACATAAAAATATGTACCAAGAAAGCAACCACTAAGTTCTGGGAAAGTACCTTGTAAATTCTTTCTAGAAGGAGCCACAAAGTTACCTTTAAAGCAAGCTAAAGTAGACTGCAAGCTCCAGGAAGGTAGACTGTTTGTTTTGAGTAAATAGGCTGCCCTGTAGATTATTTGGGAATGTACTGTAAGCTTTAATGTTCTCAAAATACCAAAAAACTTTACCTATAAATTCCATGAAAATAAAAATGTAGTATCTGGAAGCTACCTTTGCATTAGAACACGGTAATCTGTACATTCTAAGTTAGGGGAAAGTTACATGTAGGTTCCACAAAAGAATTTTCCTTCCCAAAAATCCTGTGATTTAAATTAAATGGTAACATGGAAGTGCTAGAATGTATCAAAAGGTGACCTAAATATTTCTGGAAAACAACCTTCCAGAGCCAGGAAAATAACCTTTAGGTTACATGAAAGTAATCTTTAAGTTAAGATTCTCAAAAAATGCCAGATTTCAAGTTACTGGAAGGAAATCTGTAAACCTGGAAGTTTTGGTGGCAACCAACTTCTTAAAAAGAAAACCAGTAAATCCCAGGAAAATGGCCTTTAACTTAAAGAAACATAGTACATAAGTTCAAAGAAAGTACCATGTAAATTCTGAAAAAAAAAATAGCCTAGAAGTAGGAACATAACCTTAAATCTGGAAAGGTTTACTGTTTTATAAATGTATCCTTCAAGTTCCAGAAGGTACAAAAAAGTCACCTTTTAATTCTAGGAAAGTATCCTGTATGTAAATACATGAAAAGTAGCCCATAAGTTCCAGCAAAATTACAGGAATGTAAGTTTCAGAAATAAATAAATATTTTTTTAACATTCAAAAGTTCTAGGAAATACAAGAGCTGTAGGAAAATATCCTGTAATTTCCAGTTAGTAAGAAGCAATGGTTTAAAGAACAAAGAGATATTCCTGCAGTCAGTTGAAATAGTCTTGAGCAATAAATGATTACTTTGAGTCTTTATGAAAACTTTGCTCTAAAATGTAATTAGTAATTCAGAAGTAGTTCTTTCTCTGTGTGTGTGAAATAATTTCAACAGCATCCCTCTGTCAGCTCGCCCTCTCCTGGTCATTCCTGCAGAAAAACCCAGGCAGCCGCAGCAGCTTTGAGGGAACCGGAGTGAGACCAGGCTCTCTGAGATCTGGACACAACTCAAACCATTAAAAAAACACCGTCCCTAATAATTCCTTAAATGATTTATTAAGTGCTTGGCTGCAAAGCCTGCAGCCGCACTCATCAATCTTTTTGCTCCAGCGACAGTAATTTTCTATTTCACAAATTTAATGCGGCTCGTTTTTTTTCTTCTTCTTCTTCATAAAAACCATTATTTCTTTGACCTTTTCATACACAGTTCCCAGCACTTGGAAAAACAAAGGTGGAGTCCAAGAAAAATTAGGTACTGAGTTAACTTTCAGAGCAGATAAATCTTGACTCCTTGTGGCCGCGTCCTGAAACCCCCCCACCCCCCAAAAAACAAAAAAATTCTGGATTCCTGTTTCTGTCTTACGTAAGCTCATCTGATGATGCAGACGCCTGATTAACTTCCTTCTTTTCCAGGACATTCCTGCACATGTCAGAGAGGGTTTGGGGTCTGCAGAGCTTTAGCCGTCGAGGATTTGGCGGCTGAACTGACAGCTCCTGGGTGGATTCCCTGCTCTAAAGATAGACAGGGGTGTTGGCCGCCCTGTGGTCCACAGGCAGAAACAGCTCAGTGAAGGGCCTCCCTCATCATGGCCGCCTCAGCCACTCACAAACCAGGGAAAAGACAAATAACGCATATTTCCACATAATGTAAACTTCCCTCTGTGTTATTACCATACTTCAGCGGCGTGATGGTGGTTTGCAGTTTGTTTTTGTTGCGTCCATGACTGTCTTCCCGGCCCCGGGATCTTTCCAAAGAGCCGAGTCCTGAGGCCACTTTGGGGCTGGATGGACCCTCTGAAACACATAAAGGCATGCACAAACGCAGAGCAGCGGAGCGCCAACATGCGGCCGCTGCCTGTCAGCTCAGCTCAGACCTCACATCCACACACATTTATTGGATTAACTGTTTTTCCCCCTGTTTAAACAGGAGCCGATTCAAGCTGGCTCCATCAGAGTGCTCTCAAGGCTTTTGTATCGGAAAGGCTCCAGAAGTCCTGGCATATTTCAGAAGTGGGGAAAAAAAAAGCAACAACAACTTGTTTTTGTTTCACAGACAATCAACTCACAATGGTACATTTCCTTCTATTCAATATAAATCTGACATAATTGCTTGTAAATAAAGCATCTTCTGTTTTCATTAAGACGATCAGAAGAAATTAGGAATGTGATGAATAAAACGACAAATAAAAATTTAATGTTAGAAGTGAATAGATTGATGGAAACTGAAATAATTCTTTTTACAGACACCTCACTCATGAGAATTACTCTCATAATTTTCCAAATTACTATCCCAGCAGTATTGGTTATTTAGCTGACAATCAAAAGAGTAGGTCAAAGGTGTAAATCTCACTTTAGAATAATAATTCTTAGACAACTGAGTTTTGAGATTAAATTTTTCGAAAAGGTATGAGAGCACTGAGTTTTTGTGATGACAATTCTTTGATTTATTTTATTTTTGTTTACCAGTAAATCACTAATTGGAGCATCAGTACAGTAATTTTGTCTTTCTGAATGTCTCTTTATGTCTGATAATATTAACACCAAAAGATCAGAATCAAAAAGAATGAAAGTCTGTTTACCAAGAGAACTCAAAGTAGAGTTATGAATCTGTCGAGCGATCAGTTCACCGCTTTGGGAATCTGTTCATACGGAGGAATCTGTTCAGAATCGGGAACCTCATCAAGATTGTGAATCTGTTCAGAGTTCAGAACCTGTTCTGCATCGAGTCTCCCGTTAGAATCTATTCAGGATTCAGAATCTGTTCAAAATTGTAAAAGTCTGACGTTTTAAGTGCATAGCGAGGATTGTGCTTTGTCTTCCTTAAGGCCCGTTTACACTACACTTTTTTAACCGAGCTGAGACCAGTCCGAGCTCGGTAACCGAGATAACTCTTGTGTGTAAATGGTCAGCAGACTGAACCAGACCGCGCTAACGATAACCGGACCGCGCTAACTGCAGACCAGTTCCCCACCAGGTCTCGGACTGGTTTTTTTTAGCCCGGTTCCCTGATAACGAGGAGCGCATGAGCAGACCGCGTCATCCCCTTACAGTCAGCTGACTGTCCGCGGGTTTCCCGGCGTGTCTGGCTGCACGTCCTGATTCACACTCCATTCAGACAAATTTCAGACATTCATAATAATACTAGCTTCCTTACCGTGCCACACGGTTTCCAGAGATGACTCTGCTTATGAACCTCAGCGTCTGTTGTTGTTTCCTGCGTCTGTAAATCCTTATTAGACGTTCATTTGTCTTATCCACGTCCCAAAAGCCGACTCTATGTCTAACAATAACATCCTGAATATTACGGGTGCCGCCATTTTGATTTGCTCGGTCCCGCCTTCAATCCCAAAGAGCGGTAGTACCGCAGATCGCCACTAGGGGGCGAGGAGCAACCAAGGAACAAATAACCAGGATAACTCTTGTGTGTAAACGGCTGCATTTATCTCAGTTAACTGGACCAAGCTCGGACCGGTCTCGGCATGGCTCGGTTTTTAGGTGTAGTGTAAACGGGCCTATAGACTTCTTTTCATCTTCAAGCCTTACTATGGCCTAACCCTAACCCTAATTGAAACCTTAATCTTAAACCTAATTCCTAGTCTAGAATGAAGGTGAAGAATGACAAAAGGTCCTCACTTTACACCAAAGTTCTCACTTTACTAGTAAAATAAGCAAAGAAGAGTGAGTGAGGAGACTGGAGTGGCAGGGAAGTGAAAGCGTCACTAGATAGCGCCATTGTACTGCTGTATTTCTGGCTTGTCGCCTGCTGTGCAATGGCTGTTGTCTGCCATGCCAATACTTTTGTCACTGAAATAGCGTTTAACATGAGCGCATAATCAGGTGTGGCAATTGTTTCTGTAAGGAAAAAAGAACTAACCCTAACAAGAAAAAACAAAAACATAGAAACAAAGACAAAAGTTTAAAAGTATAATTTTGTCACATTTTGTATTGTAATAATTTCAAAGTTCATGGTTGAAAACATGTAAATAAATATAATAGGAGTTGGTAGAACTCACAAAAATTGACACATAAGATAGCCATTAATTAATATAACATGCTGAATATATTTATTAGTTTTTATCTGGACTGAGTTTATCTTGTCAGAATAAAAATGCATTTCGTTTTATGTGTTTCCAGACTTGTTATAGTTTTCCCTTGATCCTGCAGAAGTTTGGCTCCTTTGTTTCGTTTCAAAATTAATTTTTGTCTTGTTTTTTTTTTCAGACTGTTTTTTTTCCTTCTTACGTTCTGAAAGCACAGCAACAATGAAAACACATTCATAATAATAGGAAAAATGTAATTGTCTACAATAGAATAAAATAACTGTTGTTTATTAAAACATACAAAACCCATAAATATCCATATGAAGCTAAGGCCAAAACTATTTGTATCCTAGGCAGATTCAGATTTGAAGTAAGCTTTAGCTTTTATTCAGTTTCCATCTGACCGCAAGGAATCTTAACATTTTGGAGTCCTGACTTGAATCTGACGGAGAATCTGTAGAAGGAGCTAAAGATTAGGGTGATGGCAAATAAGCCTTCCAACCTTCATTGTAAAAAATAAATGATTAAAAATAACTGCGGAAACTTGCAAAAAGCTTATAATATTGCTAAATTTTTTTTCTATTAATTATTATGATGGGTACAAACTGTTTAAAACATGCAATTTATGTTGAAATCCAAACAAAAACTGATGAATGCAGATAATGATTTTTTTTTTACTTAAATTTATGAATGAAAACATTTTTCTGGCTTGTTAATGTACAATTTTGGGCTTAACTGTAATGCCATATAGTTCCTGCTCAGCCTACCCTAGGCTGTTTGCATAAAGATATTTCAAAGGTAGAAGCAGCTTCTACCTTTTGCTCTTCTCCTAAGGAGTTATTTTAGCACGCAATAAACAATCTATAATACATAAAAGAGGCATACCTATGCTGCAGTACATGCTGAGTCAGACTCTTGTCATTCATTGTAACATTGTGTTAAAAAAGCAAGCCTGCAAGCGGGAGGAGCAAACCTAAAGGTATGATCTCAACTTTCGTTTTAAAGGGAAAAAAATAAAGATTAAGAACAAGCAAAGTAAGAAAAGCACCCTTTACATTGTGTCTCTCATAAATAACTTATGTCATAATAAGTGCAATTCTTTGTAAAATGATGGCAATGGCTTTGGTGAAATGGCTGTAGATGGCGCTGTGCACTGATTTTAAAAATCTGCTCAGGATAACTGATATTAATCGGATGAATAATGGAATCAGCCGTACAACCAGTTCTGTTGCTTGTCTCAGCCATCTCTCTCTCTCTCTCTCTGCATTTCCTCTCTCTCAGTCTTAGACACAGTTTTCTGTGATGTAGTTGCGAACATGTTCGTTTTGGTGTTACATCATGCTATACACTGCAAAAAGGGAACTAAAAGCAAGCCCAATTTTCTTGAAATGTGTGTGTTTGTCCTTGATTTTAGTTGGCAAGTGTTAAGATTTTTGCTGTTAAAGTAGGAAATATTCATCTCCATCGTCTTATTTCAAGTGCAGTTTATCTAATTATCTTATTTTTAGGGTCAAAATACTCATTCCATTGGGAGATAATATTATTTACCTGCTCAAATTAAGGACAAATATACTCAAGAATATTTTACTTACTTTTTAACCATAGAAGGGAGTCACAGATTATTGAGATTAATGTATACATCTATATTAATGATACATTAGACTATTGTATAGGTTTATGTATCTACATTTATTTCTTCATATAAGGCCATTCATTTTCTTCTAAAATAAATACAATAAGATTGTCTGCTTTGTTTTTTTTTTTTTAATAGATAAACTAAACCTGAATTTTAGACCTTCAGATCTGCAGGCTATTGTTTCAGGTCTTATTGTGTGAAATTCACTGCATCTGACTGATGTTAACATGAGATTTCCATCGTCTTACTCCTCTTCCTCAGCTGCAGGAGGTGTTGGTGTGTGTGGGAGCGGGGGCCGGGTCACCGTTGGGGGAGTTTAACCAAACTAAATATGAATAATCTGGATGAATTATGGCGGCTGAGGCGGTCTGCGCCACCGCCCGGGGTCACTGTGGTTTCTCTCTCAGCTGCTGATGGAGAGCTGGCCAAGCATGAACTGGGATGAAGGGCTGACCGCTCATTATTGCTGCGGGGTGAGGCCGGGACCACAAGGGGCCAACGAGGTCCACTGGGGGCCCGGCTGTGGTTGCTAGGGGTGGAGAGAAAGAGATGGATGATGGAAACGAGGTGACCTGTTGACGTGTTGGAACAAAAACGATGAAAGTAAGAGTACATCTGTTAAAAACAAGCAAAATAGTGAGAGAAGGTAAAAACAGCTCAGTAATTTGTGACTGTTCATGAGTTTCACATAGAGTGTTCATTTTTTCACATTGCCATATATTAATTGAATAAAGTTTTTGTTTTCTTCTGTTAATCACCTGCTTCTGTTTATTATTTTAAATTGTGAGGATTTAAGTTTTATTTAAAGCGAACAGGACCTTTTATTTCTTTATTACATTAACGATTTTTATTATTTTATGTTTTCGATTTTGAAAAGGTTTAGTTTTACTTTCATACGCATTAATTATAGCTAAATGTGGATTGTTAGTTGTTGGTTTTTTTAAAAAAAATTTTTTTTTGGCAATTTTTGTTTTATAAAGCTAAAATATTTAATAGACCTTTAGTGTTTTTATATAGAACATGTTTCTGTCTGGAAAGGTATTATACTATTTTTTTTGTATTTATAAAAAAATGTTTATTGCCCATATTACAATTTTTAAACACCTGTTTGCATTTTTTACAATAAAACAGAAAGGTCATTACTACTGTGCAGTGGTTCTTGCAAACACTAGAGGTCGCACATTTTCAAATGTTCTTTGAGAACGTTATTCTTCATACACCTTTGCTTTTTGCAAGGTTGCAGAAGTAAAGTTATAAAGTGCATCATCTTAATCCGTGACTTTAAGGAAAAACACATAGTAATCAACGTTTATTCTGGCTTTTCGTGCCCTTTCTTCATTTTACCTCAAGGAATGACCTGCTTTGTGGGTCAGTTCTGGTATAGTTGTGTTGTTGACGGTCGAGATGATTTTTCATGTCAGGTAACCCTAACCCTTGGGGCACTTGCACCGACCTGAACACCTCTGCAGCACCTGAATCCTGCAGCCTGCAGGCCCTCCTCCCCCTGCAGCAGAAACTCACAGTAGATCTCTTGTTTCTGACCCCAGAGTGCACCCCCCCGCCCCATCCTCCCCCAGTCTGTCTGTGAGCTGCTGAGAGCCCGGACTAAATAAAACAATGTGTGGATTAATGATCAAGTGATTTGGAGGCTGTGTTCTTCCAACAAACTGCTCCATATTTACCCAAAGGATCCATCTAAATTAAAGGCTGTATCAACAATGGAACGGCGCTCCCCAGAGGACACGGCAGATACATCATCTGCTGAATTACACAAACGTCTCTTCTGTCTGCTTATCTGATAATAGCTGTTTCTTCACATGCAACAACTAGACAAACGGTCCGATGAAGGTTACGGCTCAGTCCTCTGAAACCAGGGAAGTATCCACGGATGGCCGAAGAAAAGCAGAGATTACAGGAAACACTTGGATCAGAGGGACTAACGACTCCTGATCACATTTAGATGATCTTTATCATTCAGGGCATTTTGACTTTTCTCATGTCAAGTTTAAAACATCTTGATCAAGGATATAGATTTTCAGGTGAAAGAGATTCAGTTTTTGGCTTTGGGATTTTTGTCACTGATGACAAATTCGACAAATCCTTAACAGCTCTGAGTCTGTCGGTCCCATTTCTTTATCCCGCGCTTAGAAATAAATGATTTCCATCAATCCTCACATCATCAGCTGCTCACCTGTAAAACTGAAAGGGCATTTATCATAATTTTTAAGACCTTCCCTTTTCAGTTGTTGCTGTTTTGACTCATTGGGTCCGGCTCATGTAAAAAAAACCCCAAAAAACAGAAAGATTAAAGGTGAGTATGAGGCATCCAAAAGGTTCCTGATATAGAAGGAAGACACGTGTCAATCTCAGGTTGTGAAGGCATCTCAAAACAACGGTAGTGATAACAAATTCTCCGTCTTGATTTTGAGTTCATGAAGGAAATCTTAATTTGGTCGATTATCCACGAAAGAAGTTGGTTTCAGGATGAATGCTGTCTTAGTGCTGAAGTCAGGAGACCTCACAAACTCTACGAATGGATTTAAAAGTTCTCAGCACTCTCATTTCTCCAGACCGCTGTCACCATAGTACTTTATATAAGGCAGCCATGTGGAGATTGTTGGAGGCTTACTTTTCTCCACATAATCAGTGTACATTCTACTGCCCTACAGCATGTAGTCGCCAAAACAAAAACTGCCTCACCACCCAAACTCTGTAAGTCTGAAATTAGTTTTCCACAACATCTTTGGTCCAGTTGGTTTACCGTAATGTTACGCAACGGGTGGAGAGAAGAGAAGTTAAGCTGCTGTCAGGCGTACCCTCCTCCTGAACGCTGCAAGTCAAAGACTCGATGTTATCTGCTGGGTTTCCTAAGACAGAAAACTTTCTGACCAATCTGCCCGTATGATTTGATTGAATTGACTTTGTGAAGTGCCTTGAGATGACATGTGACATGTATTAATTGATGCTAAATAAATAAAACTGACTCAGACACGGCAGTGCTGTTAAAGAAAATTAATGATGGAGGAGAGCATTTTCTTCCACATAAACTTTGTAATTATGAACAAGACTCAAATGCACTGAGACGAGGTTATGTGTATCCACAAAGGTATTTGGGCATTTAGGCATTATGACCACATTGGTCCAGGGTTTTAGGACACCTTAAAAACAACAATAACAATAAAAAAAAGGGTCACAGAGTGGAACGTTTTCAAAATGATGGTTTTGTGTTTCCGTGTGTGGGCTACATGCTAAATGTGTCTTTTCTGAAGCAATGAGGTTGTTGTTTTCTCTTTTAATTGACCAGTGGAAGTCTTAACCCCATTTAGGACATTTATAATTGGCATTGACCAACATAATTTCACAGTGACTCTTAATCAACCAATGACTATTAATCATTACTGATGTCAGGCGTGACAAACGCTAGACATTACAAAAATTTCTTAAAGGTAGTATGGATTTTTTTTTCTGGAAATGTAGGTAAGGGTAAACGGGCAATACCTTTTTTGAATAACTGCGCAAGACCATCCTTCCTGCTCTTCCACTCCTCAGAGGGATTGTGTAAAAGAATCTCCAAAATACACTCTGGTCTTGTTTCTTTCTTGTGAGGCCTTTGTCTTCTTCCATTAACTTGTAAGGCAGTTTGCTTCCTGCAACTCTAAGCAATTTTTAAAGTATACAGTGAAAGCAGTGGAGCTACAATTAACAGGTGAAACTGAAACTCACCAGATACACAAACACTAGAAGTTTGCATGTGCAGCCAGCAAAAGGAAACCGTGGCACATCGGCGTCACAGTGTTTGGCATATACATATATATGTATACATATATATGTATACATATATGTAAATATATGTTTTTGTATATTGTTACTTATATATTTATAAATGTTATGTATATATAATGTATATATATTTAAATAAATAAAATGCAAAATATTTCAGCACATGACTTTCTCAGTACTTGATAGTTTTAGAACATAACATAAAAGTATATGGCATTTGACATTTTAAAAGTTTTAAGCCCCCCCTGAACATGAGAAAATCCTCATTATTCGATGCTGTAGCGCACATATTCTCTAGTTACTGAGAGAAAATAGGGAGTTCCAATATGGCGGCTGGTGGCTTCAAAGCGACTCGTTCTAACAGCGGGCTATTAGCACTGCAGTGTATAGTATAGCTCAGTGGGAACAAGCAATAAATAAGATGATCCCCCTGGTAGGCGAAAGCCGAAATGAAGTTCGTTCACTATAGCTTAAAATAATAAAAATGAGGGCAAGCAAACAATATTTTATTTAAATGTGAAAGTTTTTTGCTTTTCTATCCATTTTGATGCTATGAATAGTACTTGCTGAAAACCCTCCAAATGTTGAGAAAAGCAGCCTAAATTTTAACAAACTGCCCAAAGCTAATTTTATCCAGCTCAACGTGTTCAGAAGAAGCCCAGTTGGGTGGAAAACCACCCAGTCTGGCAACACAGGTCTGGAGAAGGTTTATGAAGTTAAACTTATACAGACTTTGTTCTAACAGTAACAGGTCCAAATGTCTTCTTAAACAGGGCGGACATACTGGCAATGGTTTTGTTTTATTTAGCTTAATTGTTTTATTTTATGAATAGGTTTTTTTAACAGAAAATTGTGTATAAACATTGTGTGCAAAATAAGTGATGTACAACAAACAGATAATCAGAATCTAACTTTCAAGGTTTATCTATCTATCTGTCTGTCTGTCTGTCTGTCTGTCTGTCTGTCTGTCTGTCTGTCTGTCTGTCTGTCTGTCTGTCTGTCTGTCTGTCTGTCTGTCCGTCCGTCCGTCCGTCCGTCCGTCCGTCCGTCCGTCCGTCCGTCCGTCCGTCCGTCCGTCCGTCCGTCCGTCCGTCCGTCCGTCCGTCCGTCCGTCTATCTATCTATCTATCTATCTATCTATCTATCTATCTATCTATCTATCTATCTATCTATCTATCTAAAGCGTTCTTTTCACTGGATCTTGGACCTTTCTTCATTGTTCCCACAGTTCGCTGGCAGATGCTAATAGCCATTAGCTGGTTCCTGGAGTATCCCCTGCTGCCGTACTTCTGTTGTTATTATAAATAAACACAAAGGGCTTTATTTACTAACAAATCGAGCAAAAACAAAGCGTAAAATGCCAAAAATAATAATAGGCTAGCAGGATGTGATAATCTTTGAAAAAAAAATGTTGTATGCAACCAGACTGACCTAAAAACAATGTCTAATAACGCGGCTATGCACCTTTAATCGGTCATAGAAATGTGCTTGTTTGTCTTCATGTGGACGAGGCCAAAGTCAGTACAGCGGTCTGGCCAATAACTCTGCTTGGGCTACCTGAACTGTTTGTGTCCTCGTTCCTCAGTGTTTGGTGGTACTTTCCCTTAAATCCAAAATTCCTATTTCTTCCAGATCCTAGGGGAAAATGTGTTACCAGTGGAGAGACTGTTTTTGGTGGGTGAAAACAAATCAGTCTTCTCTTCTGTGTTTACTTCCAAGTGTGCCGATATTTCCTGCATAAATGATCTTTGTCTCAAAAGTGCTCACTCTGTCCTTGTCCTGTGTGCCCGACAAGTGGCCGCGCACAATCTGTGCCGTGAATACCGGGAGAGATTTACAGACACTACCTCATCCATAAAGAACTTACAGGTAACCTTTTCCAAACGTAAAGTCACTTTCCTGAAATGTACAGGTTCCTCAAATCTTCCTCTTTTATTTAGCATAACTCAAAAGGCTCTTTTGTCTCAGACACTATTTCACACTTTCAAGGTTTTTAGCTTTTCTGGCTCTAAAGTGCAATATGTCATTTTTTAAGTGTTTTCTAAACTTGAAGTGGAACAAATGGACCGACCTTCTGTCAGCGTGTTAACCGTAGCTGTGTTACTGTAAAAGTCGAACCACCAAGAAATAAAAAAAAAGTATTTTGTTTTAGCCTCGTAACACATAAATCCATCATGAGTTCCTCTCGTTTGGTTCTGATTAAAAACCATCATCAAGTCATCAGATTCAAAATTGATTCTAACGTCCAAAATGTCCTCTGATTGTTGCTGTGCTGTCCAGAGACGAGACGAAACGTTTTGGACAAACTGCAGAATAGAAAAGAGCGTCTGACCTAAACCTCACTAAAGAACATCACAGAAATGAGAATATACATAAAGCAAGAATTTAAAGCAAATCTAAAACCTGTTCTGCTTGCGTCTGCGTTGGGGAATCCTTTAATACCAAATGTTTAGAAATGTTGTGGCTACATTAATCTACATTCATTCATAAGTATATAAGTAACCTGTTTCATAATTTGTCTAATCTATAAAAATTATTTCCAAAGGATAAAATATTTCTCCATCCCAGCCATTGTATCACAAACTCTAAGAAGGAAGGAAATTCTGTATTTTTTTTATTGAGATGTATTTATCATCACTAAACCAATTAAACATAATTAAGGCTTGTTTTGGTTAGAAAGGCCCTTTCCGAATTATCTCAGTAGGTAAAGAACATAAAAAACGAATATCTAACCTTAATTTAAGCATTAACAATTAATAAATTGGTTTCTCAGACCAGAACCCATGGGATGGAACAGAAACAGAGACAACTTTGAGGTCAGCATCGGGCTTTGACCATGTGGCCGCTGTCATGAAGTTCACACTAAATTTGGAACGCATATGAAAGCAAAAAGATTTATCTCCTGCAGGAAGACCATGCATCAACCTTAGGGTTTCTCCTTTTAGGATTCATGGTTCCGTTTCTCTCCTTGAGAGTCTCCAAATTGAGCAGCATCCGCAGCTTCTGGAGAGGGGGAGTCGTCACGAAAGCTCCATCAGCTAATCAGAGGTGGAGTTTGAGAGAACCATGGCTAAATTATGTTAAACAACTTTTAAACAACTATATGGTAAAGGTCTCTTTCTGTTTTTAATTTCAGTTTTTCATCCATTTATTGGTTTTATTTTTTTTTTGAATGTTTAGATTCCGCTGAAATGTCCTGGTTGGTGGAGCCTTTAGGACTTAGTACTTCATAAAACACAAAATCGTATTTTGGTGGTCTGCTATGTGTTTGTTTTAACAGGATGTGTGTGTGTGGCATATGAAATGGCCGTCATTCTTTTCTCATCTCACTGTAAATCAAATCTTTTGGGCATGAATAAAATAACCTGAACCTGGAGGTCAGATCTGACGTTTTCTGCTGTGGACACTTCAACCTGAATCTCCGGATCCTTCATTTCAATGTCTGCTTAACAGTGTAAATATATGTGGTTATAATATTGACATTTATTAACATTTTTTTCATATCTTTGCACATTTTAAATTCAGGTACTACAGAGTACATACTTAAGCCATTTTTCAAAAACCTCATTCTGTAATTTGGGAAATGTATTTGAATTATTATTATTATTATTATTATTATTATTATTATTATTATTATTATTATTATTATTATTATAAAAACATCCTGTTGAAGATTTAATTCACAATTCTGTATACAATTTAAAACGTCAGCTTTTTTGACACAAACTTTGCTGAAAAACTACAACAGCTGATTAAACTTACCCACACACTCATGCTCACTCCTGGATGCTTTATTATGTTTTCCTCTCCAGGGAGAGCCGTTTTAGTCAAAGTGAGGTAGAGATGGATGAAAGACAAGGACTTCTGGGTATTAATAGGAATATAGTGCAAAATTAAGGCAAAACAAGTTGTTTGACATACAAAGAAAACATAAAATATGGTAAAAGTGCTTAGCACTAAAATGTGACAGAAAGGTTAATGTTCTGATTAAATGTTTATTTATTGGTTACTTTAGCAAAAGTTTTAATAAACATGTACAATTCCCAAGGAACAGATTAGACATAAAAATAAGATTAATAAGAAATAACAATTAACCAGAAACGTGATTTGCAGACAAAGGTCCTGTTAATAAAACTGAATAAATACAAACATATTGGTGACAATAAAACATTAAATTAAATTAAATTCAGGTTTATTGTCATGACTGAAGTACAAGGCAACAAAAAGCAGATTGCATCCCACCAGGAGTGCCGAATCAGTAATAAGATAATACATGGCTATTTACAGAGCAGTGCATTTACAAAGGTATTTGTATAATAACTATTTGTATAAGTACAGGCTATGGCTAAAAGTATTGCCTTAATTATTGTGGAGAAGCTCGCAATGGTGATTAAAGAAAAATAATATGTACAGTACAATAAAATACACAGTATGAATATAAATGTACAACAGAGTATGTAAGAACCAGAGTATGAGGTGACTGTGGGTCATGAGTCTGTCAGCTTCTTTAGTCAGGAGGGGATTAAAGGCTGACGGCTCAGATCTTTCAACAGGAACGTCCTGATCAGCTTCTCCTGCAGTTGGTGCTTTACAGCTGGACCTGCTGACTGTCGACATGCAGCCTGCTGATCCTGACTGACTGCTGCATCTGATCTGCTTCTACTGCTGCATGTTCCTAAAAAGACCTGAAACCAAGCAAACTGGGAGCAACCGCAGACTCTTTCTGCCCCCTGGAGCATTTAAACCAGAACTGCATCCCTTCTTCTGGATGAATAGACATCTGTCCTTATAAAGGCAACTCACACACACAAAAAGATTTAAACAACATGAGAGGAGCAGTAAACTGGCCAAAATGGCCGATCACTTTGGTCCCTGCTCTAGAGATCATCATCAGAGGAGATAATAGCAACGTTCTGTAGTCAGATCAGATCCTGACTACATCCAACCATGCTGGATTACAGACTGCCACAATTAAACTTTGAAGATTACACGGTGTTAGTGTTCATGTTAGGGACCAGAGTAGATGAACTCCAGATGAAAAAGCTTTTTTAGAAATGATCCGGGCAGATTTTCAGAATAAACATTTCCATTTGGTGCCACATCTGGTGTAGAACCTCCATTTTACGTTTTAAATTGTAACAAAACGTACAAATCTGCTTTTATCAGTGTAGCGAACAGAAAACATGTGGGTTTGGGCTTTCTCACTGTGGTAAAGGTTGGATGTTCAACTCAGTTTTATTGATTTAAACTGATTTTAGTGATGTTAAAGATCTAAAGACCATCACATACTAAACATACATACCCAAACTTTCCCAGAAAGTAGC
The DNA here is from genome assembly GCF_011125445.2 of Fundulus heteroclitus. Classification (NCBI taxonomy): domain Eukaryota; kingdom Metazoa; phylum Chordata; class Actinopteri; order Cyprinodontiformes; family Fundulidae; genus Fundulus; species Fundulus heteroclitus. The sequence goes on along the minus strand of NW_023396548.1, from coordinate 467,356 downwards.
CTGTAAGTTCCAAGAAGTTAAAAAGTACATCCACAGAAATTACTTAATAGGTGCTTATAGTGTTCACCCTGGAGATTATAGATTACTTTCCTGGAACTGACGATCTTATTTTCAAGAATTTACAGGGTACATTCAGGGATGATCTCTGCAGATCCTGACACCCATTTATTATTGAAGCTATAAATGCGTTTTATGACATTTGATAAGAAGTGCCTGAAAGTCTCTTATATGACCCTTTCCCAAAATGTAAAATGTACCTTCTGGAATTTACAAGGTACTTTCTGTCATACTTAGAAGGTAAATTACTATCACAATGCAAAAACAGAACCAAAAAGAAGTTAAAAGTTTCTTGAAACGAGTGTATTTGTACTTTGTTTGAGCAGATAAACAAGATAATCTGCCAATGGAATAAGAATTTTGCACTTAAAATAGGAAGAAATCAACTCCATCAACTTATTTTAAGTGCAGTATATCTAATTATCTTATTTGAATGGTAAAATTACTCTTTCCATTGGCGGATAATCTCATTTATCTGCTCAAATCAAGGACAAATACACTTATTTCAAGTAAATTGTACTTATTTCTAGTTTTGTTTTTGCAGTGCACAAAACATCTCTGGAATTTACAGGGTAATTTTAGCTTGAATTCACCTCCAGGGTATTCATGTCTGATAATTACACTATCTGAGAAAGTGAGGGTCAATTTTAATTCTGTATACATGAGTTTAGTTCCAGAAAACCTTCAGTTTTATCATCATCTTAACATCAGGGAAAATACTCGATGGATCAGACTTCATGAACTGCTTGGCGACTAAACCTCTGCTGGATTTATTCTTTTTTGTGTGTGTGTGTGTGTGTGTGTGTGTGTGTGTGTGTGTGTGTGTGTGTGTGTGTGTGTGTGTGTGTGTGTGGGACGGCATAAACTGCGGCCCTCTTCCTTCTCTCAGCTCTAAAAAGCTTTTAAACATCTCCTCAGGCTTCATCGGGGCAGTCACCCTCTGGAGATTCATCAAGTAATCATGAAGTTATGTATGGTTTATTAATGAGTTGTTTTCATAGGTGCTGCTAGGACGGAAATGCAAAGTTATAAATAGATTAACTCTATTTTTATTTGACAGAAATTTATGTTTTTAGGATTTGTTGCAATACATTCTGCAAAGAAAAAGCATTTTCTGCTGACAATGTAAACTTTTTGCATCTTTTATTTAACCTTAGTTGTAGTTTCATTAAGTGAAAACAGTGTTCGCATCTCTGCCTCCTAAGTTTCAAAATGGAAATGATAAACATAAACAATATTCTTGAAGGAACTAAATTGGAATTTTTTCTCTAGCAAGAGTTTTATCAAAAATATCTCATAGTTTCTATTTACTTTCCTCTGCCAGTCTTTAGAATAACTTATCTTCTGTTTTATTTCTCTTTAGGTTTATTTGTTTCTGCATTAGTAGAATAAAAAGAAATCCATTTTTTTCAAGACAATAACCAGATTGAATTTCATGCTAGTTTGCATGTTTTGCTGTGAAGCAAGGCTTCAGTTTTGCTTGAGCACAGAAAAATAAATAAAACAGATTCGGTCGTCCTTTTGATGGTTAATTAGTTAATTAGTTAATACATGTTGGCGACCCTGGTGACGACTTCTGCAGACGTTGTTCAGCCGCTGTAACGCCGACCGACTAACCCTCAATAATATTTATGCAATGCTGCCGTTTCGGTCCAGAAGGAAGTCGCTGATCCAACAGGTTTCGGTTTTCAGGTCTGGATTTACCTTCAACTCAGCGATTTATGGGAGCAGAAAGTTATTGGTAACCATAATATTTTCTTTTTCTGTCTAACAAGTGCTCAGCTACAAATGCTAAACAAGACTGAATTATGGAAATTATGTTTCGAGCCGTGAAACTCTAATCAACTAAAAAACGTTGGAGGTTTTATGATGGAGTTATTGCTTCTAACAATGACGTGTTGCTAAAAAGTTTATAAATGTTCATCTATGCAATAAAAAGACACAAATTGGTAATTTTGATATCTTTAATTCGCCTGTTTTGCTCTGGTGTTAATGAAGCCAAATATTTCTCAGTAACATAAACCTTTTTTTTCCCAGCTTCCAGGACACAATGAATAAGTTTTATTTACTCTGCTTTCAACTACATGAGCCATTTTTATTAAAGGAGTAAAAAACTATGAATGTTTCTGCTTTGAGAGCTGTAAATAAAGCCAAAAGCCAGACAATATTTGTTTTAATGTAATTTCAAATAAAGAGGTCAGAGAACATTTCATGTTATAAATTTTACTGACCACAAACTTGAATCTAATTTGAAAACTGAGCACATCCAACATGAAAAAAATATGTTTGATCATCAGATGTTTTTACATCTCCACTCAGCTGGACGGACCACAAACTCGATATTTGACAATCTAAACAATTACTTCGGCTTCAGGGCCTTCGTGCAGCTGATTTAAAGCCCAAAACACGAAAGTTATCATCCAGCAAATTCAACATTTGCACGCTCGCATACGGAAACCTTCTCGCTCGGGCGTGTCTCCGTCTCTGCTGCTGACATGAAGACATGAAGCCTCAGAGGTGCAATCAGAGCATGAAGCCTCTCAGCTTCAGACGTTACAACGCCTTCTCCACCGTTATCAGACGATGAATGATTTGGTCTTTACTCAGAGGGGAAGGAGGCTTCCTGGATATCAGCTATGATTGGGGTCACGGTGACAACACAGGTTGATATCACGCTCTTTGAATGTTTTATTGTATTCTGCTGACAGGAGGCCAGCTAGAACGGCTTATTTTCTTCCTTCCAGCTCCAGAGGCTGAGCAGTTAAAAGTTAAACTTCGGGATTTGTATCAACGTCGGTCGCTCCTGCAGCTGATGTCGATGTAAAAGCTTTAAAAAAGTTTGTTTTTCAAATTTTTTAAGATTCAGTTTGAAGTTTTGCAAGTAAAATTTTGCAGAAAAAAGTATTTAGAAAATGCTTTATCCGATTTGGTACCTGGTAATTGTTCCATATGTGAGTGGAGTTCATGGGTTGACTTTTTCCATGTTACAAAGTTTGGATAATTTGTAGAACCAATCATCTGCTGATGTTGGTTTTTGAGGTTGTGTAGAAGTCTAGTGCGTAATGAACTCTTACCATCATATGGTGATGCTGAATTGACAAAACAAGGGGGAACTTAAGCTTTTTTTCAGCGTTGGAGTTTGCTTCATTGAAGAGGAGAAACAAGGAGTCACTCTCATTACCTTGACTGAAACAAATCAATTGTGTCAACACATTTAAAAACAGCATTTAGAGAAAAGAAAAACAGGAATCTAGCTGGTATGTAGTTAGCTGTTGAAATTTTTGTATTTATAACAGTTTTCAGGTAAAATAAATACACATTTCATGTCAAATATAACAACAAAACCTTCAGTGTTTCTTGACCCTGACCTGAAAATAGATTAACAGCGTTCAAACATCAGCAGAGATACGGTCGCTTTAATTATCATACTATACAAATTTTCAGAAACGTAGAGAACAGTAAAATTTCTAGAAGAAGACATCTTTATTTGCCTTCTGCATTTAACCCATCCCTCAGGCAGCAGTGGGAAGCTTTCACAGTGCCAGAGGAGCAGTCTGGGCTTAATGGCCTTGCTCAGCGACCAATTATTAAATCTGCGGGAATCGAACCAGGTACTTGTAGTCGTCTCAGAACACAGGTGTGCTGCTCTAACCACGTGGCTGCCACATCTCTTCTGAGTTTAGAGCACAATCACAAGGCTTAACCTTTAATTTGCTTTTAGTTTATATTTCCCCATGTTTTATTTTGTTTCTACGTATTATTCCAACATGCTTTTATTCTTTTTTATTTCCCTATGTTTTAATCATGTAAAGCACTTTGCATTGTCTTTGTACTGAAATGTGCTATACAAACAAATTTGCCTTGCCTTGCCTTTAAAAAAAGTTTTTTTTTTCTGGTAAGAACTGAACATTTTGGCTTAAATAATAGTCATGATGCCCTGAACGCAGGGCCGGATTATCCATAAGGGCCAGTGGGCCAGGGGCACCAATTATGGGGGGGCACCACATGACACATGCTTTAAAAAATATATTTTTCATAAATTGTTATATTATTTACTTGAAATTGTTGAAAGACCATGCATTATTCGTTTTGTGAACACTGATGTCACAATAATAATAAATGATAAATAAATCAATATTTTTTTGATTTCAACATTTTAAAATGAGATATTTGAATATTGCTCATTGCTCATATGCCAACATGTAGTTGTGTAAGTTAGTAAATAGTAAATTACATTACAGAAATCCCCTTGATTATGTCTGATGTTTTTGACCGGAGGACAGCACGGGTAAGGGGGGGGGGGGGGGGGGGGGTTTGAGGTATAGTGCCCAGGGGCACCACATTGTCTTAATACGGGCCTGCCTGAACGTGTTAAACAGGTTTTTTTTTTTTTTTTGGACACTTTCCTAAACCTGAGCAGGACCAAAGTGCCGCAGGGTGACTTTGTGTCATTCTGGCCTTAACCTCAGCGGGTCAAATTCCTTTAAAAGCTTCTGTAACTTGCTCAGCTTTTCTCCCTTGAACGTTTTCCACTGTAATCCTTGAACTGATCGCCTCCTGAAGCCGCGCTGAAAAACGAGCAGACAAACAGTTTCACCGGGCCGAGTAATCACCGACCTTCCAGCCGTCTGCGTCCAGCTCTTCAGCTGCAGCACGCTGCTCTGATTTGTCAGGGCTTCAGTGAAAACAGCTGCTGCTGCCGCTGCTGCTGGTAAAACCGGCTGACCAAAACAAGCGAACCCATTCATCACCCCCCTATTTGTCACCAAAAGCCATCAGAAGTTCAAAGTTCTTCATGGCCGTGGTGGAGGTGTTCCCGGTTATTGTGCCGTCTGCAGCTCTGTGATGATTTCGCGCAGTCTCAACTTCTCGGGTAAATATTTGGCAGCGCTCTGCAGGTGAGCCGAGCAGAAAGGGAAGCGGGGATGTGTTTACAGGAGGATGAAGAGGAGGAGGAGGAGGAGGTTGATGCGGTGTGTCGGCAGGGACTCCTCTGCGTGATCTCCAGCTGCTCGCGCCCTAATTAGAAGTGAGAGCTTATGTATTTTTGTAATGACCTGACAGCATATTTCCACTCTTCGCTCCGAACATTGGCCTAATCAACATGGTCACACTGTTTCTGTGGCGGTGACAGCTCTCGCCACAATAGGCTGTGACCAAACAAGACGTCACCCTCTGGATGGATGAGTGTGTGGGTGGGTTGGTGGGTGGGTGTGTTTTTGGGTGGGCTTCAACTTCAAGGTCTTTCAGCCGTCAAATTTGTCCCCTCAAAGGCCGGATTGTCTCGCCTGCACGATGGATCATTTACACTGAAGTGGCGTACGGCTTTTGTGGAAGACGTAAAGCGTTCCTGCAGACCTTCCCTGCATCATACAAAAGGAGGGACATATTTAGTTATGATGAATTAAGCAGATTTTTATTTTTTTTTTTTCCAATTTGGCTGCAGAATTAAAAACAAAACTTCAGACCTTCACACACCAAGCTGATGGAAAAACCACCAGAGCTGGTAGTTTTGTTCTCACACATTTCTCTGGTCTCCTGCTCAGCCATGACTGAGTCAACTGTTAAAAAAGTAACGTGTTGGACTCATTCAGATTAATAAATCTCCACAGACTGTATTGCAGAAATGACAATGATCAGCCAAACTCTCATGAATCAGATCTTAAACTATTCACAAGTTTGGTGCAATGCAATTCATGCCCTGGACAATCATATGGGGAAAGAAGTCTCGAAACCTGTTACAGATATATATAAAAAAAAAAACATCAAATAAATACGAATTGGAGCGTTACCCTTACATTTCTTTATAGATTTGCAAGAGCTATTAAAGTGCTTATGAAAATGGACAAAAACAGATCCTTATTTTGAAGACTTAAATGAATATGGACCCAATTTGTTAAAGATGTGAAGGCGGAAAAATTAAGTTTCTAGTTGTTATTTTGCATTGTTTTAGTTTGCTTACAAAAATAAAACTGTATAGTGGAGGAAAATAATAAAATAGGACAATTAAGGCCTTGATTAACAAAAGATTGCAAAATGGTTGTAGATGCCTGACAGGCAGGAAGTCTGCATGTCCACCAAATTTAAAAAAAAAAAACTCTCTTGCTGTGCAGCAAGTAAACTACTAAGCTACTAAGCTATTGCGGTAACGATGAGCCCCATGCGTGGGGTTTTTGACACTGTGATGTTTCAGTGGGAGCTTGGGGATGCACACAATCAGAAATGCACCACCACGAAGAGACACTTTGACAGTACTGTAGGAGAAATGTTACTGCATTGGATCAATTCAATTCAATTCAATTCCGTTTAATTAAAATTTATTTACACAGCACCAATTCACAACACATGTCATCTTAGAGGCACTTTACAAAGTCAAATTCAATCAAGTCATACAGACAGAGGTCAGCAGGAGAAACTCCGGAAAACACATTGAACATTGTGTTTGACATAGTTTTGGCCTGCATGGTCCTTCACAATATTGCACTGGACAGTTTGACTTAATTTGCTGCTCATGACCGTGAAGAACAGGACGTCATCCAGCACTTCGGTTCAATATTTCTTTTAAATACAGTATCAGGCATGCTAATGAAATAACTGGACATTATGCATATGCTGAAACTGGGAGTTGGAAAGTAGGTTTCAGGTTTGGTTTGTGACTTTTCACATGTCATCAACCATCTGCTGAAATGCCGTCACTTTAGCTTTTCTGTTCATCCGTGTCACAAATTCCTAGGATGATACCACTGTTACTACAAACACATAGGGCTTTGTTAAGGGAATCTGTTTCTAGCTGCCAGATTTATGTACACCCAATCATTTGTATGCTGGGCCTGGTCTGTGTACACATAACTTGGAAAAATGCATGTGGAAATTAGGGATTTTGAGATTACAGAGACTGGACTGAGAAAGTCAGTTACCATGGAAAGTACAGATAGACAACGGACTCTGGAAGCACAGAGTCTGAGGACTTGGATTGGACAGAATGACTGATTAATATATATATATATAATATATTATATATATATATAATATATAATATTATATATATATATATTTCTATCTATCTATCTATCTATCTATCTATCTATCTATCTATCTATATATATATATATATATATATTTTTTTATCTATCTATCTATCTATCTATCTATATATATATATATATATATATATATATATATATATATATATATATATATATATATATATAGAGAGAGAGGAGAAGACGAGGAGAGAGAGAGAGACGAGAGAGAGAGGAGAGGAGAGAGAGAGAGAGAGAAGAGAGGAGAGAGAGAGGGAGAGACGAGAGAGAGGAGGAGGAGAAGAGAGAGAGAGAGAGAGAGAGAGAGAGAGATGTAAGTAAAAGTACAGAACTGGATATATGCGCTTGCTCCTACATGTTATTATTGCTATTAACTTTGTGAACAAGAGGCAACTTTGAGGATGATTTGCAGCTACACCACAACTTTTGCTAATCTTGGGCCTCGTTGCGAATGTTTAGAGATCTAATGCCGTCTACTCATTCTTATTGTCTTAACTGTCATTTGCATGTGAGAAATAAATCTTAACACACAAAGGTAACGTAAAGTGACGGTGTCCAGCGACATTTAAACTCTGAGCTGCGAACATTAATCTAGCCCCACTCCATATCCTGCCAAAGTGAGAACCCATTTTTCATTAAATAACATGAAACCAGCTGATTTCTTCATGTCAGGATACAGATGGGTCATAAAACAGTATGTTTTGTATGGTGTTTAATACACTTGCAGATTAAGGAGTGTTTTCGCTGTTTGTAGACATGCTGTCAGGCGAGATGTGTGGTATTTCTTGTTGTTTTAATAGTTCTTAGGGCAGGAAATCACTCAGCTGATCCAGGAAGGCTCCTGTCTTTAGGATATGAAACTCAAACTGACAGGACTGTGTGGGAAATCAGCTTTGGCCCAGGGCTTCACGGATTAGACCCTATCTGCCGTTCTCCCTGTGGGCCAGTGCTCAGACCACAAACCCTGAACCCCGAGTCTGCACTGAGCCACAGGCGCGCTCAGAGGTCACCGAGGATTGGAGGTGTTTCATTTAAGACGCCAAAACAATTTTGCTGTGACCTGCAGAGCGCCTGTTCTGGAAGTCCTTCCCTGCCACGGAGCAGAGACATGTGACACCGATGAACCGGCGTTAACCCGCAAGGGGGCTACGACCCGATCTGGGCCTCACATGCTGCAGACCGCGGTGGTGAGTGTTACACAGTCACTGGAAACATCACAATCACATCAGAGCGGTAATCTGCGGCTCTGACCGGGGTTTCAGGGCCACAGAGGTTCTGGTACCTGCGGAGCCGCAGCCTTCTCTGACCGAATGAAACATAATCAAAAAGTCCGAGGAGTGTTTTATACAACCAATCAGAGCCAATCAGTGCAAGCCCAGTGGAAACGGGGGCAGAGGGGGTTTTAGAGGGGCCCCAGCAGAGCGTGTTCCTCATCAGTCTCCCCGGCTCGGCGCGCTGTTTGGATTGCTGTGTTTGGATAAAGCAGATTGCTTTGCACTTAACCCTGTAATGTATGCAAAACTATTCTCCTGATAATTCTCTTTAGGCCCAGCCGCTCGCCGCTCTGGCAGATGCCATAAACGGGACACGGCTCGGAGAAAAATGGCACGTAATAAATTGTGACATGGCTATCCAGGGGTGGGTGGAAGGACAGGGGGTGTGCGGGTCGCTGCAGGCTGGCTTTCCTGAGCCTTAAACACACACACACACACACACACTGCCGCGTCTCAGTCCCTTCAAGGACAGTTTTCGTGCCCCTTGGCTGTTTTATGACTTAAGGCAGATTTTCAGCCAGAGATCCTCTTATTTGCAGAACATCTGTAACCTCTGTGTGCCTGAAAATCTCTCCTTTCTGTTTGGTCCTGAAGGCTTCTGTTATGTCTCAGCACCAACTCTGAGCAGAACTATCCGGCCTCCACCATTTTTTTCCCCCCCTATCCTATTTTAACTACACGCCCAGATGTATTGACTGAAGTACACGGATGGGAAATTAAAACTTTTCTACTCTCTTCTGAGTTTGTCTCGCTTTAGACGTGAATGAGACAAACTGTCGAGCTGCTGCAGACTGCTTCAAATCACCAACATTTCATGGAATAATACATGAGAAAGGAGCACTAAAGGGAATGTGACTTTATGCTACATTAAAGGTTAACTGATGTAGAACCCGAGTCTTTAATACTCCAACCCAGAAACAAAATGACTGCAAAAACCTAAACACAAAGAAACCAGAATGGAAAGCAGAGAGAAAGACGATGATCTGATGCTGATGATGGATAAAAGCAGAGATTTGAAGTAGTGGTGAAGTGGAGGCGGTGTCCCAGACTCCATGGATGTTGTCTTGCACCCTCATTTTCCTTTGCTCTATTTCTGTCACCTTTTCTCCCTTTTAACATTTTGCCTGATTTTTTTCTCTTCCTTTCTTTCTTTTTTACCTTTCTGTTTCTGTGTCCATTAAATTTGAAGTAATCCCAAAATAATGTCCAATAAAAAAAAAGGTACAAACAACCAACGCCTTGATAACATCACTGAAGAATATACAATATTATTTAATCCAACATGTATAAAGTGACAGCTAAAGATAAAAATATGGGTTTTCTGTATAGAAGCGAATCTGTAAGCAACTGAATCCAAGCAATTGTAGGTGTTTGCGAGAGTGCGCTTGTGTATGTAAGGTTTATCCATTAGAAAAATGCTCAATAGTGGCTGTGAGGAGCCAAAGATTGCACCCGTCCCTCCTGAACCCTGCACAGATAAGTGAGCATAGACAATGGATGGATGGACACAGGCGAGAAATAAAAATAAGAACTGGAAGTTTCACACCACTTGTATTTTTACAGATTTAGTCTCAGAACCACCCCAGACTTTTAGATTAGATTAGATTAGATTAGATTCAACTTTATTGTCATTACACAGGTACAGGTACAAGGCAACGAAATGCAGTTTAGGTCTAACCAGAAGTGCAATAGCAGCAAGTTCAGGATAAACAATAGTTCCATAAGTACAGGACATGGGTTATTACTGAATAAATATAGAGATGGATTCTATTATAAACAGAATTTTACTGATAGATTTGTCCTATGAGTATAATATATAAATAACTAGTATTGTGAACTAAATTTACAGCTGGATATGTACCGAATATAATATACAGATGGATATTACTATGAATAGAGTTTTACAGATATGCACAATAGCATAATATACAGATGATTGTTATTATAACAGAGTTAGCATGTACTATGAATATATGTACAGATGGCTATTACTATAGGCAGAATTGTGAGCATGATATACAGGTAGCTATTACTAAAAAATTAATAAATAAAGTTTGGACAGAAGCTATTTAAATTAAAGTGCAGTGGAAGGTAATTGCATATTACTGTTAAAGTAAGGTATTGCAAATATATATGTAAACAATTGTGAATAAACAGTCAGCAGTGCAAATCAATATTCAGTCATAGTTAGTAGTGCAAGATGCATGTAAACAGTTGTTACAATAGTAACAGTCAGGAGTGCAGGTTCTGGTCTGGAGGCACCTGAAACGCCTGCCGGAGGGTAGGAGAGAAAACAGTCTGTGGGCTGGGTGAGAAGAGTCCTTAAATATGCTGCGAGCTCGATATAGGCAGCGTTTGATCTGGAGGTGCTCAATGGTGGGTAGTGGAGTCCCAGTGATGTGTTGGGCGGCTTTCACCACCCGCTGCAGTGCCTTGCGCTCTGCAACAGTACAGCTCCCATACCACACTGTTGCACAGTTGGTCAGGATGCTTTCTATTGCACAGCGAAATAAGTTCACCAGGATAGTCGAGGATAGCTGATTTTTCCTCAGTTTCCTCAGGAAGAAGAGGCGCTGGTGAGCCTTTTTGACCAGTCAGGAGGTGTTGGTTGACCAGGACATGTCCGCTCAGATGTGGGTCCCCAGAAACTTGAAACTGGAGACACAACAGCCATTCCATTGATATGGATGGTGTTGTGCGTGTCTCTTGAATCTTTTCTGAAGTCCACGATGAGCTCCTTTTGTTTTGGTGGTGTTGAGGAGCTTTTATGCATTTAATTGGGATTGTCTGCAATAGAGTAGGGCAACTTCTCTTCAAACTGGAAAACAGAAGATTAATGATGGATGTTTTTCAAAACGTTTTACAAATGCAAGTGTGGTGTGCACTTGTTTTCTACTCACTTTACTCCAGGGGTGTCCTGCAGCTTTTGGACATGTCCCTGGTCCAAAACACCCGGCATTTCATCCTTAGCATGCAGTTGTCAGTTTCTTCACAGTCCTACTAATGACCTAACTATTTGATTCAGATGTGTTAAAGCACAAACACATCTATAAGTAGCAGACTTCAGTCCTCAAGGTAATATGGAGTTCAACCCTGCTGCTTTACCACGATACCGAACGTAACCCACTTCATTAGTAAACAGAGTCAAGAGCAATGTAAACGTAGTATAAATCCCTCTGTGAAGGCCTCAGAGGTTTGATAGAGAACGTTAAAGAACAAACAAAACCATTGTTCCAGAAAAAAAACTGTTCCTGAAACACCGGAAGGCGAGCGGAGCGGTGCTGTGAGCGCCCAATAACCAGGAACTGCGCCTTTAAATTGGCCACTGCTGGTCTGTCTAGAGAAGGACACCGTGATGGTGATCACATGAAGCCAGAATTACTGGTGTCTGCAACCTGAATCTTTAGACCTTAAAGCCAGAGATGGGATGGTTCTGATCCATGAGAAGCTGGGTCCTGCAAGTTTTGGATGCACACCAACGAGCTTTGGCTGGCGGCCTTCCTCAGGATCATTACAAATAACAACGGCAGTTACAGTTTAAAAAAATGCACAGCTCAGAGAAATTCAAATTAACCAATCACATTTAGTAGAGTTTTCTCCGGATTTTACTTTTTATTTAAATACAACTGCTGCTGTGATTAGTAATGACAACTAAAGAAGGACACAAGCCGAAAGGCGTTGGTCTGCAGATAAAGTTTGCTCCAAATACTTCAAGTGTTGCCGAAGTTTTCAACTTACCATGCACGATGGAAGTTGGTGAAGTTATGCCAGAAAAGTCTGAATCTCTACAGTTTTAGATGCTTCGGCATCTTTCAGAGAGCATGACAGTGGACACCCAGTTCTATTTCCAATCATAAAGTGTTTTTTTGTTCTGTAGCAAAAACACATTCAAACAGACTGAAAACCAGAATAATCCACCGGACAATCTGGCTGGCTCGGAAGCTCCTGCAGCGCTTTCATGATCTGCAAATGTCCCCTTCTGTCAGTGTTGCTCTCAATGGCTCCGTGGGCAGCTCTGCAAAGATAAACCTCATGGGATCGAGTTGTCATTTAGATGTGATCCATCGAGTTTGCAGAGAAGTCCTGTTGACGCTCACATTTGAGGCTTTTAATCCTGTAAATCAAAATTAAACCAGCAGATGGCAGCAGAGAACAGAGAAAGGGCCAATGACCTGGAGAACCTGAAACAATACCTTCATGAGAGGACTAATTTTATTTTAATAAATCCACTGCTTTCAGCAGCACTTTATTTACAGTCTGACGTTTATCTGTTAAAATGATTGTTTAGCAAATTATCGATGCAATCTGAGAACGCTCATTGGCTGATGAGGTCCTCCGCCTCACCTCAACATGACGTCAGAGAGGAGCCGAGTTGAGTGGGAGATTTCACATCAGAGTTATAGCGTGGTGTTACATCATGGCTCTCAGCAGGGAAGTGAGTCTGCAGCGCATCAAATTATCATCCCGGAGAAAAACAAGGATTTGCAGATGTCACTGAGAGCTGTTTGATGCTGGCTGAAGAGCGACGATGATCGGAAACAAACTGTCCAACTTTTATCCAAATATATTCAAGAGATTTCAAACTTCTCCCCCATTCTTATAAAAATAAAAAAGGAAATCCTGGATAATATGACCTGAGTGGTGGATTAGTTTCCCCTCATCCGTCCGGTGGTGAGTGGATCCACCTGTCAACATGAAACGCAGAGACGCCTGAAGAAAGGACTAATGAGGCTTTTGATGCTCCGTCAATACTGAAGAAATACTCTGCAGCACACATTTCAAATGTTTCCTCCTTTTCTTATAGGGGGAAAAAAAGTATTTGCTTCTTTACAGACTTGCTTTGTTTATGCTTGTCACACAAAAATGTTTCCGATCATAAAACTAATTTAGAAATCGAACAACGACAACCTGAGTGAACACAACACACACTTTTCCAACAGTGATTTAACTGATTAAGGGGAAAATATGCAACACAAACCTGTCTGACCCTAGATGGAAAAAGTAATTGCGGCCTAGTTGTGCCGCCCTCTTTTAGCTTGGTGGCACAACCATCAGGTTTTTTATGATAACGTTCAATACGTCTTTTATATCACTGTAGAAGAATTTTGACCCACTTTTCTTTGCAGAATAGTTTAAATTCAGCCACAATGGAAGACTTTTCAGTCTGAACAGCCTGCTTAAGGTCATGTAAACTCAGTCTAAATCTGGACTTTGACTAGGCCACTCCAAAACCTTCCTTTCTTTTGCCATTGAAAGGCCACATTTCCCACAGTTGGATGGGGATTCAGTGCTGAGGTCTTCCTTTTTCGTTTGCCGCCACTGAAGGAATCCGTACAGACTTGCTGTTGTTCCTCAGAGCCTTGTCCTACATCATATGAACCATGAACTGATGGTCAGACGTTCTCCTGCAGGGTTTTCTGGCAGCGAGCATCCGGGGCGCTAAACTGGGAAAACAGCTCCAGACGTTCCCACCACCCCAGCCATGTCTAATTGTAGGTGTGATTTTCTTTTTCTGAAATGTTGTCAGTTTTTTGCGAGATGTAATCACAGTCTTGTCTTCTCGGTCCACAGAATATTTTGTCAAAACTCTTGGGGAGAGTCAGGATTTTCAGGCATACGTGAGGATCTTTGTGCTTTTTTGGTCAGCAGCGGTGTCAACTTCTCCATGTTTGGCTCTCATTGCGGTTCACTTGAGCCTAAAACTATGTCTTTACAGACCGATGGATGTCAGTCACATTGTTTCTCATCTGTTGAATTTCTTTAAATCGGGGCATGATGTGTTAATCTGAGATTTCAGCCTGCTTCAAATTGTCATCCAGGTTCAATTTAAATGATTTCTTGAGTCCACAGCTATAGCAGTAAACAGGTCTGGGTGTGGCTGAAAATGTGATCAATCAGTTATTTATGATTTGAATAATCGGCTGATCCAATATATATATATATATATATTTTTACATAGAGTCAAGTTGGTTAAGAATATTCTGTCCCCCAAAAATAAATGAAATCTTATAAAATCTGCTTACATTGTATATACTCCGGTTATCTTTTAATGAGATCTTCAAATTTTTTGAAGATCAAAAACATTTAAGTGTGGCAGACAGCACTGTTTAAAGAAGAGGCTGGGGGGGGGGGGGGGGGGGGGGGCTCTTTCAAGCTACTGAAGAGGAAATGTTGCCTGAATTAGGACATTATATAATCAAGAACAAGCAATAAATTGCAGATATAAATCACGCATAAATCATTCATGGAGCTGAATGCAAACCAATGAAATATTTGTTTACCTCTTTTTGGCTTGCCTTCATGTATAAACAAGAAGTGGGATTTCTCTGGGTTGGCTTTTTCAGTAACTTTATATCGTTTGGAGACAATCGCTGACCTTTTTTACAAGACGCACAGCAACACAGTTACACAGTTAGGCCTTTAGGTGGCACTAAGATGCCATTTTACAACAGGTTGGAGTTTACACACCCAGCAGGAGGGCAGAAAGACAAACTTTAAGGTGTTTCCTGTCTGGTGGAGGGCCTCGGCGTATGACCAGCAGGAACATGTCTTCAACAAAGGTGGAATATGAGCGCCATGCACTCAGCTGCCGCATTCGCCGCTCTGTCAGTCATCAATTACCTTCGTTCGGTGGAGTTTAATTGGTGAGATCTCCAGCAGAGCTGAGGATCAGTGGGACCAGTTAGACCTGTGACAGCAGCTGAGAGAGAGACAACATGTTCTCACATCCATCAGTGATAAGTGGAGACGGTCACACATTCGTCCTCCTCTGCATCTGTAAATTGATCCCTGCTCTGTGCAGGATATCGACCGGAAGATCAGACTGTTGTATGGATTCGGCTAAGACTGATTGAGTTTACAGTTTAATCAGTCGCTGAATCTAAACAAAGCAGATACAAACCACTCAGAGAAACTGCTGTAAGATATTTGATGTTGAGTTGATTATATGTTTTATGTTTTCTTTTTTTTTTTAAACAAAAACGGATCAAACCTGAAGTGAAACGTAAGAAAAGTGCAAGTTTTCTTTCCCCCCAAACCAAATACTTTGTCTATTCTTGTAAAGTTAGAATATCTAAAGGTATATTGAAATTTTATTCTGAAAATATATGAATATTAGGACAACTGTGACACAGAGTCAGGTAACGGTCCAGAGCCGAAAACTCACAAATCTCCTGAAATCCCAAAGTTATAAACACTTTTCTGTTCACAGACACAAATCAAGACATAATGTCCCAACAATACTTCCTGAGAAGCTAAACAGGGTGCAAATTGTCTTTAACATCTGATAAGATTGAATTTTACAGTACAATGTTAATTGCTGTGAAATCGCCAACATGTATCAGGCATAAAACTCAGCATCAAAACAAAAAAAAGCTTTCCATGAACGTCAATATGAGAATGAGGGGAAAAATGTATATCCTTGGAAAGCAGCAGCCAGGAGCTATGAGTCAAACACACATCATTAACCATGATTTACCCTTATTTTAACCAGCGCTATAAGTGAGCGTACATATGCGTGCTACCACAAGGCTGTTGCTGCTCATCATTCTGGGGAGGGTCGTAAGGATATTTCCAAACTATTTGACAGCCACCATTCTATGGCGAGAAGGTCACTGCACATGAGTGGACGTCTCAGCAAATTTACCACAGAGTCAGACAACGTTATGCTCCTACAATTAAAGAACCACGAGCTCCACCTCAGACTCTACCGGCCTCAGTTGGCAATATAAACGACGGGGTTTACAACAGGAGAATATGAAAAACGACAAATGAGGATGGCTTTGTAAAGGTTTGGAGGAGAAAGCTTCTTCTCTCTACAAAGAACATGGCAGCACAACGACTTAAAGAAGAATGTGCTTTGGACAGATGTGACCAGATTACAGCTGTTTGGCTGTAAAACACAGAGCCAAGTGTGTAGAAAACCAAAAGCAGCAAATCAGCACAGATTTCTGACATCCATCAGGCATGGTGACGACCTGTTTGTGTCCCTGGGTACTCTGCAGTCGTTATGTTGACTACAGGCTCCTCTGTATGCTGTTTTTTTCCCCCAGTCAAATGAGAGATCATCTGTCTGAGAGCCAAACCGTGACCCAGACTGGGCCATCAACCGGGCAATAATCCCCAAACACAGCAGCAAATATACATCGGAACGGCTGACAAAGAAAATTATGTTGTTACAAATCTTATGTCAGAGTTTAAACCTCAAGCTGAATGCAGTGATGACACAAATGTCTGTTAGCCCTAATAAACTGAAGACACACTGGGTACCACTTTACTTTACAATAAGGCTCCCTTTTTAGAGGCTCATACACTGTTTGCAGATAGGGTATTAAGTAATCTGTAAACACTTTATAAATCATTAACAACTTTTTATTATGGAGTAAAAATGGTGAGAAAAAGACAACAAAGAGACAAAACTGACTGGTTTCTTTCCAAATAGTGAACCCATTCTATATTTGGCCAAAACGTTTCAAATTCATGTAATCTATCCATCCATGTAATATTCTGCTGTATGTCATGGTGTACACTTCAAAATAAGGCTCCTTTTATTAGTTCTGGGTGTTTATAATGCAGCGATAAAGCAGTAAATTACAGAATTATGTTTAGAAATGCTCATTGAATCCAAATAAGTCTGAAATTATAAAATAAAATGATCCAGTATTTAAAGTCTTCTCAAATACTGTTTTACGCTTTGAGTAATTGTTTAAATGACCACTTTTTACTTCCACTGGAGTAATATTTTTAAGTACAATTTTTTTGGCAACTCTACCCAGCTACGACTACTGGATGCATTTGCAGGTAGAATGGATAACACCTAAAACCCTTCATGGGTCGGTTTCCTCAATGCTAGAAGGCCTTTAAATGTTAGAAGAAATTAAAATGTTAACAAATGGAAAAACTAAACTGAAACACATTTTTTTTTGGATGTGTTTCCACATGAAATGAGTGATAAAAGCCAACATTGTTTTGCCACATTTGTTTGCGGTGACATAAGGCCCCCACTAAGCTACTTCAGACCTGAATTGTGTGGGTATGAAAGGAGCATTTTCTTGCTGTCGGGCTGTTTCAAGATCAGCCGGAGGAAGGAAAGCTCAGCACCAGCAGCTATCTTTACCCCGTTGTACCGCTGCAGTCTGAGTGGAACCACCCACAATCCTCTATTTCAACAATAAATCAGAGTTTTCCTCCAGGGCAGCTCAGTTACAGCGACTAAACAATGCGAGAGCTTCTGCATTTTTCTTTTGAGTCGGGCAGGAGGGCGTGCAGAAGCTGGGAGAAAAAGTTCAACTGATAAAATCCTTTTCGTTTGCCGTCGTATTGATTGAGAGGAGCTGATTGGGTCCTGAAAAGTCAGAGGAGTCCTTAATTCCTGCTAACAAGCTGGAATAAAAGCCAAGCTGACAGAGTATAACAGGTTTTCGCTCATAAATTGGATCAAGCAGAGGCTGAGGAAGCCTCGCGTGGTATCGATCGCTGGAATCTTAAAGTTTTCTTAGCGCTTAAAAGGTGGGATATTCTGGATTATAGCACCCATCTCTTCTCTGCAGAAGATGCAGGCTGAATGCAGTTTTCAGTGACGATGTTATTTGTTACCGAGACACCCAACAAGCTCTTTCAGCGGTTTAGAGTTTCTGTACTTGGAGTCAAGGAGTGGCAGCGATGCGTCAATTCCAGAGTGAAAAGATGGTCCTAATCAACCTAGGAAAGAGGAAGGAATAATAGTGGTTGTCAGCTCAGACATAATTAGTCAAGGACAGATAAAGTTACAGTTTATTTGTGGAAGAAAATCATTGACTGTTGATACAATGTTTAAAGAAAAAAAAAAAAAGTCAGGAACCAAAAAAAAAAAAAATTAAATAAAAAAATCCCAACAGTCCTTTGTTGCAGCTCCTCTGACAAACTGACCTTCAATTAGCTGATGATAGATTAGCTTTCCTAGATGGGGCCGTTTTTAATCAGCCGTACAATCTGCACACATCAAACTTGAAGTAGCACCAAAGTTTATTAGCTCTGTGCCGCCTGAACATGGGAATGGGCCAACAGGCCGGAGAGGGAAAATGCTGGGGGCTGAGGCAGAGTAAAGGTTGCCAGAAAATTTGAAAATCCCATTGGTTGTTAAAGAAGCATTGTTTGCTTCTTTTCCCCCTCAGTCTTTCATTCCTTTTGGATTTTGTTTTTGTTCAAGCATGAACAAGGCAAGGCTGGACCGTTGTGACCCGAAGACTACAAACGATCCAGCCCGGAGCGAAGGAAACAGGCAATATATATATATATATATATATATATATATATATATATATATATATATATATATATACTGTGTATATATATATATATATAATACAAAGGATAGCCAGCAAGTGTGAGCAATGTACTAATCATGCAAAGAGCTACAGTGCTGCAACTGGCAGCCTGCAGGACATGGTGCAAAAACATAACCATAGATAGCAAAGCATGATTAAACTGTGACACCTTTTCATGCACAATTGTTTTTTTCTTCCAGTTTCCAGGAACCATTTCAAGTTGAACTGAAATTCTCAATCCTGACTGTTTGTAGTCTGACTTTCTGAAAGAAAGGTCTGAAAACTCTTTGCAGAACCATTTTTCATCATTCATTCACCGTCCATGACTGCTGGAGCCTTTTTCTCTTCTGTTCGGCTGCTACTGCTGGTTCCCGTTGAACTTCTTTTCCTTCATCTGATTTCTTACATTTCTTACAAGTCAGTTTTAGTTCTGATATCGCGACGTTGTCCTTGGCGGATGTTCCTGTTTTCAAACTTAAACACTGCGGGAACAATCACGACCTTTCTGCATCTTTCTTGTGTTTAATTTTGTTAAAGAAGATGTATACTCCTTTCTGTTGTTTCTGTCGACAGCTCTGTTGATGGGACCGCGCTTCCTGTCAATCAAAAAGCTCCGACCGCTTGTTAAGGCAATTAACTACAGACTCGTTTGCTGAAATCATTTATCCTAAAGCTGTTAAATCTTCCCCCGTTTCCATTTCCTGCGGCTCAACTCTTGGAACTCTGCTTTCATTGTATCGGCTTCCCTCGGGCTCCATTTTTAGGAAGCACAAATGTGCCTTTCATTTTTATGCTCATGACTGCCAGGTTTATTTCCCCCCTAAATGAGAAGACTCCCTCTCCATGCAGTCATTGTTGGTGTCTTGAAGACACAAGCGCCTGTGTGACCTTTAACTTCCTTCATTTTTAAAGACAGAGGCTTTGCTTTGTATTCCTGAGGTCTCCGGTGTGTCGTCCTCTGCACAGCTTGGACCTCTGGCTCAGCAGAAAACCCACAGCCACTAACCTCCGGGTGAAGATGGACGGCGACTTTAATCTTGACAGGCGGGTCAGTTCATCGGTGAAATCCAGTTTCTGTTAAATGAGACAACGGGCTCAAGTAAAGTAGATTCCATGCACTTGTCACAGCGAGCCTTGATCGCCGTAAACTTCGGTGTCTCTGAGACATCCCTGTCCGGCCTCCAGCTGGTGCAGGATGCAGCTGCACGTCTTTTTACCGGTACATGAAAGAGAGAGCACATAACTCCTGTTTGACCCTCGCTGTGCTGGCTGCAAGGTCTGTTTTAAAGGTATACTATGCAACCGGGGTTGATTTTCCAGCGAGGCTCCCCCCAGAAGGCGAAAGTAAAAGTGCACTGTCATAAAGATACTCAGCTGTTCTGGTTTCTCCATCAAGCCAGGCGCGGTTGTTTTGAGCTTAGCAGACAGGCGAACGCAACGAAAAGTGAAAAAAAAAAACGGCAGTACAAACAATGACTAACACAGTGAAGGTATGAACATCAAGCTTCCCGCAGCGCTATCTTGGCGAGGTGGCCGCAGCCGCAGCCGCAGCCGCAGCCGCAGCCGCAGCCGCAGCCGCAGCCGCCGCCGCCTCGCCAGTTTTATTATTATTATTATTATTATTATTATTATTATTATTATTATTATTATTATTATTATTATTATTTTATTTTTATTTTTATTTTTTTATGTTCGCGAGACGCTACCGCCACCGCCTCGCCAAGCAGCAGCCGCCGCCGCCGCCTTGCCGCAGCGGCAGGGTCTCGCCAACATAAAAAAAATAAAATAAATAATAATAATAATAATAATACTCGATATGCTTGCATGTGTATTTGACGTTAACACGCGGTTCTTTGTTGTTGCTTTCGCGCATGCATATAGTGAATGGCAGGGCAAAAACACATGGCGTTCTCGCCGTAAAGCGAGACTTCTGTGTATGCGGGCAGTGAGCTCTTGCAATTGCAAGTGCGGTATTTCCCCCACAGACCCCCAAGGCGGCCGAGAAAACCTTTGTTCGACCTGAAATGACTCATTTAATCATCCAAAACGGTATGGAACACATTAAGTAACTGAAAAATGTTGCATAGTATGCCTTTAAGACTCTTTTAGTTGTTTTGAGATCATCAAACGGCCATGCCCTGCCCTACCCCTCTGAGCTTTTTAGGACTTTGCCCCCACCTGTTCACACGGGTCAGCGGAGCAGCTTCTCCTGGCCCTGGCGAGGGCGCGACACGTCCAGAGCTGTGTCTGTGTCAGCTCCCAGGCTTTTAAACTGACTGCCAGTGCACATCAGATGGGCCTCTGCACTGTGTATTTTAAATCTGCTCTGAAAACTCATCTTTTTTTTTTATTGGCTTTTGATCCAGCGCGAGGGAGCTCATTCCATTTGTTTGAGTTGCTTTATGAGTCTTTTATGTCTTCTTGTGTTTGTGTTTTAATGGTTTTATGTGATATCAGTTCAGCGCTCTGGTCAGATGTGCTGTTTTGAAAGGGCTTATAAACATAGTTGGCATTGGCTCGACGAAACAGGCTCATTCCTTCGTTTTTTTCCCCCCCTACTTGACCTGAAAACAAGATGTGACTTTACTTCCAACAATGTAATTCGGTTTGAGGTTTGTAAAGTTGTTTTATCATATCGTCTTATAATACTATGTTTTTGCTATCAAATAAAACAACAGACTGACCACCCGCAGAGATAACTGAGTCATTCAGTTTTACTTTCAAATGAGCCAAACCCTGAAAAACAGCAGAAGTATGTCAGGATTCCCCGGTTCTGTGTTAGGTTCCCAGGGATCTTGCAGTTTTGGTTCATGTTCTCCCACTTGATCTTTAGTCTGGTATTTCAGCATTATGTCACAGTCAGTCTCTGTTTATCGTTTAGGGTTAGTCAGTTTCAACTATTACTTTATATATAAAGCACTTTAAAAAAACATCAGCTGAGACAAAGTGCTGCACAGACAGTAATCAATAAACATTCATAATGGAAAGAACAAAAGGTCACAATGGAGACATGAAAAGGAGTAAAAGCTAAATTCTTGTGTGTTGAAAGCCAAAGAATAAAAATGTGTCTTAAGGCGAGTTTTAAAAGTGGACAGTAAAGGGGCACTTCTAATATGTAACAGCAAATTGTTCCATAACTTGGCAGTAACAACACTAAAAAGTCTCCTCTGAGCTTAAGTTTAGGCCTCGGTACCTCCAGGAGCAGCTGGTCAGTTGACCTGAGGCAGCTCAGAGAAGTTAATATGGGGCAAGACTAGGGATGGGGATCGTTAATATTTATTGATATCGATACCTTTATTGATACTCCTTATCGATCCGAGTCTTTATTGATACCACTATCGATACTTTTATGTTATTTGGTGGGAAGACGATGCAACAATATGTTTTTAACAGAACTGGTATTGCTTTTATTGCTTAACAAGTGAGGATAACAAAAACGTTTCTAGCCTTCAATAAACATGGCTAATGTAATAGGCCACTTCAAAATGACATAAAACTAACTAGAATATATCAGCAGCACCAAATGAAAAATAAAATGTCATAATGTATATGAATTAAATAAATAAGATGCTGTGTCACACAAAAGGAAATAAAATATCAGCTCATAAATTAACAGGTATTTTTTTGCAGAAAAATTAACATGTCTGCCTTGTCAGGCATGATCCTCGAACGCTCCTGGCTGATGGTGTTCCCAGCAGTGGAAAATACCCTCTCTGAAGGGGTGGAAGACGCTTGGACAGTAAGGTAGCCGCGAGACCATGGAAACTTTTCAAAACAAATAAAATACTCTTAAATTTAACTCTGAAATGCTCAGGGAGCCAGTGGAGGGAGGCCAGCATAGGGGTGATGTGCTCCGTCCTCCCAACTCCAGCTGAAAGACGAGCAGCGGCGTCCTGGACCAACTGGAGACGCTTGAGGGAGGACTGGCTGAGTCCAGCGTAGTGAGCATTGCAGTAATCAAGTCGAGTTGTAATGTAGGCACGAATCACCGTTTCGAATTGTTGTTTTAAGAGAATCGGCTTTATCTTTGCCAGCTGCCTGAGATGATAAAAGCTGGACTTGACCACCGCTTCAAACATGCGATTTAGTTTAACATCCCTGTCTATTTTAAAAGCCAAGTTAGGAAAGGTTCACTCTAAATAAGGAGCTGCTGGGACAAAATACCATCACCTCTGTTTTCTTGTCATTTAAGGTTGAAAAGTTTAAAGCCATCCACACTTTACTGTCTTCAAGAAAAAATAGTAGGGGCTTGATCAAAAAGGCAACTTTTTTAGGAGCTTGTATATCTGGCTGTCGTCAGCGTAAAAATGACTGCCATTCATTTTGATGTTAGTTGTTCAGTTAGACCTTTATTTCCTTGTCTACCTGTTCTCAGTTTATCCATTAGTTCATTCTTTCGTATTGGGTCATGTATTCCTGCAGATCAGGGGTCACCAAGCTTTTTGAAACTAAGAGCTACTTCAACTGTACTGTGGCATACAAAGGGCTACCTGTACTGACCTTAGAACTACAAGAGTCTAAGCTCACCTTAACTTTACATAATATAAATATGTTTTTAATGCTTTTGTCATTTTTAAATCTATGTAAATACAAATATGATTAAAAAGGAAGAGTAACTGGATAAAATAGTTTATTTCAGAGCTCCTAAATAATAAAAAAAAAATGCTAGGAGTAGGGAGGAGGACTTTTAATGAGCTTTTAAAGAGTGTCTTAAGCAGGAAGATGGTGGAAAGGGAGAGATGATTGGCTGATCCACTGCTGAGGCAGGAATTTTTAGGTTAATATAAGAGCTCTCTGTGAGGTCTCTGAGAGTCTTTTAAAAGTTATTCACAAAGCATTTTAGGACCTAAAATGCTTTGTGAATAACTTTTATCTAACTGAGGTAAAACTCTAAGAAAAAATTTGAATTCGGGAAATTCTAAGATTTTTCCTACTTTTAGTCTTAGGATTCTTTGTGAACATGGGCACCGGTCATCTTTGCCCTGTTCCTGGTTCCAGTATCCCTGCCATCCTGTAAGTGTTATTTTTTATTAAATAAATCTTCACTCTCCCAAGCTCTTGTCTGAGCTTCGGTCTGATTCCAGAAAACCTGACAGAGTGAAAAAATTACCCAAACTTTGGTCTTTTTCCGCCTGCAAACTGAAAAAGCGAGTCAATAGAGATGTTTTCAACCTTCCCTTTAAATCTAAGTTTTTAAAACATTCTGTCGCTCTGCTTTAGATTTTCCCTTTCTGGTTGTTTCTCTTTTGGTTTTCTGGTAATACTGCAGGTTTAGTGGGATAAATGTGGTTTGTTTCTGTTTTTCCTCTTTATTGATTTTTAAACTGTTCTTTTTTTTCTCCTGTTCATTTTATTTCCTGCCTTTCCCCCTCAGCAGCTCCGATTGCCTTTTTCCGTTTTCTGTTACTCATCATCTCCCCCAGCTATTGCACTCTTCACACTTTTCCATCATTTTGTGCTAACCAGTCAGATCATTGTGTATTTTATCACAATGTCTCCTCAACTTACAGAGAAAACTGTATGAAATATGCATCCTCCAGATGTTTACATGTAATTCAGAGGAATCTGGTTTCAGTGTTTGTGAAACTGCTCAAAACTTTGATTTAAAGAGTTTGTTTTAAACAACAACAAAACAAACTGATTCTGACACGATCCATGGCGTTTACAGACAACATGCAGGCATTTATTGTATGAGAGAATGCAGCTGGATCATTGTGGGCAGATTAAATTGTAAAATGTTTTAGTATTTTTTTGAGAAGAACTTCAAGGTTATTGTAGAAAGGGAACAGGAGGAAGCCACTTTGGTTTGCTCAGCTTTGAGAAAGAAAATATCCTGACTCCATGATGAACGTTTAAAACCTTTTGTCCAGTTTGGTTACAGAAATGAAGAAACGGATTCTTAATTTACATAAATGTTTTCAATGTTTCATTTTTTTCCCTTTTCATCATTATTTTCCTGCTGTAGTTCTTTATTTGGTTAATGGGCTATTTAGTCTTTTTTTATTTAGCCATGCATAACATTTCTTTTATTTATTTTAGTGATTAATCAATTAATATAATCTAAATTAGCAATTACATAATTTGTTGTCTAGGTTTGATTGATTCAGGCTTCCTTAAATATTTATTCAATAAAACAATATTGGAATTAGCTGTTTGTCTTTACTGATTTTAGACTAAATAAACAAACAAAATTAATTAAATCAACTATATGCATCAGTACAAATCTTTATGTAACTGTTTACCATTTATATACTGCTCAAAAAAAATAAAGTGAACACTATACTAACACATTCTAGATCTGAATGAATGAAATATTAAATACTTCGTTCTTTACATAGTTGAATGTGCTGACAATAAAATCACACAAAAATGATCAATGGAAATCAAATGTATTAACCCATGGAGGTCTGGATTTGGAGCCACACTCAAGATTAAAATGGAAAACAAACTACATGTGGATACAACTTTGATGCAATGTCATTAAAACAAGTCAAAATGAGGCTCAGTAGCCTGTGTGGCCTCCACGTGCCTGTATGACCTCCACACAATGCCTAGCCACGCTCCTGATGAGGTGGTGGATGGTCTCCTGAGAGATCTCCTCCCAGACCTGGACTAACGCATCCACCAACTCCTGGACAGTCTGTGATGCAACATGGCATTGGTGGTTGGAGCATGACATGATGTCCCAGATGTGCTCAATTAGATTCTGGTCTGGGGAACGGGCGGGTCAGTCCATAGCATCAATGCCTTTATCTTGCAGGAACTGCTGTCTCACTCCAGCCACATGAGGTCTAGCATTGTCTCTCTTTAGGAGGAACCTAGGGCCAACCACTGCATATGGTTTCATAATGGGTCTGAGGATCTCATCTCATCTCAAGGCAACAATTAGCATTGTTGCCTTGTAGCACGAAGGTTCTGGGTTCAACTCCAACCCTGGGTCTTTCTGCATGGAGTTTGCATGTTCTCCCTGTGCATGCAAGGGTTCTCTCCGGGTACTCCGGCTTCCTGCCACAGTCAAAAAACAAGACGGTTAAGTTAATTGGCTTCTCTAAACTGTCCTTAGGTATGAGTGTGTGTGTGAATGTTTGTGTGTCCTGTCTGTCTATGTGTTGCCCTGCGATAGAGGTGTACCCCGCCTCTCGCCCAGTGAACGCTGGAGATAGGCACCAGCAACCCCTGCGACCCCATGAGGGATTAAGCGGATCAGAAAATGGATGGATGGATCTCATCTCTGTACCTAATGGCAGGTAGCGCCTCCATGGTCTGGACACTACGCTGACAGACACAGCAAACATTGCCACAGCTCCCACTAATGTGCCATCCTGGATGAGCTGCACTACCTGAGCCACTTGTGTGTGTGTGTTTTTTTTTATTTCCTTTATTTAACCAGGTAAACCCCGTTGAGATCTGGATCTCATTTTCAAGGGGGACCTGGGCAGAAATCTGCAAAAACACTACAACCTGGTTACAAAAATAAAACCAATTAATACATATGCACAAATATAAAACAATAAAAACAATTTAAAAGCAGTGACACTGTTTCATACAAGCTTGTTGTCTATCTTTAACGGACGGACTCACGGGTTGTAGAGTCCGTCTCATGCTACCACTAGAGTGAAAGCACCGCCAGCTTTCAAAAGTGATCAAAACATTCGCCAGAAAGCAGAGGAACTGAGAAATGGTCTTGTGGTCACCACCTGCACAACCACTCCTTTATATATATATATATATATATATATATATGTATACAGTATATATATAGCCCTGTGATAGCCTGGCTACCTGTCCATGGTGCACCCCGCCTCTCTCCAATTGACAGCTGAAGATTTGCACCAGCACCCCTTGCGACCCCAATAGTGATAAGCGTGTTAAAAATTGATATATATATATATATATATATATATATATATATATATATATATATATATATATATATATATATATATATATATATATATACACAAACAAAACTAAGAAATGACAATCCTGCATTGTGAAACAGCCGTTGTACATTGAACAACCAAGTGTGAGTTTTTCAGTCTCAGGGAATAATTTTATTCATATTAACCACATTTAATCCTCCTCATCTTGTTTTTCCTCAGCATCAAGCGTTATGTGTTAGTCTGTGTGATCTGACCTCTTCTCAGCAGCCGCTGCTTGGAGGTGTTTTCTGTTAAAAAGGAGTAAGTGCTGACATCATGCGAACTGCTGACAACGTACAGAAAAAAAAAAAACAAGTAAAGCGGTGTTTTAAACATAGACCAGGGAAAGCAGAGGTAATCATGTGGATCTGCAGTCATGTTGATTCCCCATCACTGAGCTGCACGTTTTAATTTTGTGGGGAAGTCTGATTGCAGGTGAACTTTTTGCAAACTGCTCTGATCTCAGAAGCTGAGCTTCCAGCAGTGCGGCGTTTAGCAGGGGTTTGTCTGATGAATAATTGCCTCTGCTGGGCACCCCGGGAAGAATCAGCACTAATAACCGTTTTAATTTAAAACAAAGCATCCTATTAATCTCAGCGGCGGGGCCCCTGACTGTGAAGATGAACCCGACGTGCTACAAATGAACCTCGGTGCGCTTAAAAGCGGTGATACAGGAACGTACAGTGGGAGAAAGTGTCTGATTGGATTTCCAGCTGCTCGAATAACTCCGGCTGATGAATAATAAAAAATGTAACTTGATGAAAGACGGTGTAACAAAGTGTCTGAACACAGATATCTGAGTGAGACAGGTATTATTCACACAGCAGGCCAGTTTGAAGGTCTCTGCAGGAAAACACATTTTCATTTTGATCTTAAACCACTGCCAAACCTAGAATTTAATTCTGTGGCTCCTGCAGAAGATAAGAGTTTTATCTTGGTGACCTGTGCAAATCTGGAAAAGGTTGATATCATGTAAGTTGGGGACTTGAATGAAGAGAGTGAGAAGAGAAGATAAAGAGACACTTTTCTTTTCAGCATACATGTTTTTCTGTTTTTATTTGTGCAAAACAAAATAACACTATGAATCCTTAGCTTCCACTTATCTCCTCAAATGCCTCTGCCTACAGCTGATACTAAGTCAGTTGATCTTGGTCTTTTCTACATAACAGGTTTTGTCTGTTCAATTGTTACAAGCTTGTCAGATTTACTTGGATAACATGTAAGTCAAAAGGATGACCCGGTTTATCCACCCATTAGCCAAACTTTCAAAAAGGATGGTCTTAAATATCTGCATTGGATTTCTCAGTTGACATCCTCCGTCCTGATGGAAACTTAGCTTTTTTCAACTTCATGGCAGCTCTGGCAGTTTCGTAATCCTTCTACTCCTGTGTGAGGAGGACAGTTTCAGCCAGAAGGTTAAATCTCAAAGCACAATTTCAATTCAATTCAATTCAATTTTATTTGTATAGCACCAATTCATGAAACATGTCATCTCGAGGCACTTTACAAACTCAAATCAATCATATTACACAGATTGGTCAAATATTTCCTATATAAGGGAACCAGTTGATTGCTTCAAAGTCCCGACGAGCAGCATTCACTCCTGGAGAAGCGTAGAGCCACAGGGGGAGTCGTCTGCATTGTCCATGGCTTTGCAGCAATCCCTCATACTGAGCAAGCATGAAGCGACAGTGGAAAGAAAAAACACCCATTAGCGGGAAGGAAAAACCTCCAGCAGAACCGGGCTCAGTATGAACAACTGTCCAACATTACAACGATCCCAAACATGTACCCGAAATGTCTTTGTAACGGATAAAGAAGGCTAAGATCCTGCTGGGACCATGACTGAAAATATGTGGACTTTGATTAAAAGCTGATCTGTGCCAGATAACCAACCGGTTCAGTTCTTCCTAAAATAGAGGACAAATATCCAACAAAAAGTCTACAAAAAGTGTCTGGTTTATTTGCAACCTGCTATGGGACATTTACCCAAATATTAGAAAGTGTGAATAAATATCTGTGATTGTGCATAGTTCAATTTGTGGAACTCACAACAATTGCCTACCATAATAAATTAAAAAGCTTGCAACAATTCCACTTTTTATTTATTTTATAATTTTTATTGCTGTTTTACATCCTGTCAAGATAACAGTTCAATAAATACTGAAAATCCCTGCAATTTAAGACTTTCGTGCACATGATGAGTGGATGGGAAACTCAGGCCGGTCCTGTATGCAAGGAAGAAATACATTATTCAGTTATGTGCCACACAGTTTTTGTGGTTCCAGTTTTATGTATTTGACTGCAGGCAGATCAGAGTGCATCCCATTGAGACACAGGCCTGAATAACTTAAAGTATCAGAGATCTTGCAGCTGCTAAAACCTTTCTGTGTGTTTTTAATGAGGATACCTGCTTCTATTCTTCATTTCACAGAAATTGAGGAAAATCTCCCCTTTGTTCGATGATACTTATTGTTCTCCCAACCTTGTTCTCCCTATTGTTTAATGTGCTGCAGCAGCAGATCAGGTTTTAACTTTTGGGAAGATAAAAAAATGGGAATTATGAGCCTGAGGAAATAAGTCAGATTTGGCCTGAAGTGACACTTTTGAGGCTCTGCAGCCGTCCCCTGATCTCATTAATGTTAAAACATGCAAAAGCTCTGTCAGGGAACAGCACGGTGGGATAATTCCTCACACACTCAGCAACTTCGACTTTATTCTACTCAAGCGAGTTGCACCGAATCAGAGCAAAACTAAAGGAGATTTTCACCTTCTGAGGACATGTGGATGTTCTTAGAGAGACAGGCTGCACAGAGCAGTACTTTTTCAATAGCCTGTCATACGTTGATCCTCTTCTAAAACTAAATATGTACTCTGGAACAACGCTGAATGTGACATTAAAATCCAATTTACAGTAATACTCCATTAAAACAGTTAATTACCTTCAAAGGTTTCTATTACGAATTCCATTAAATTAATGTTCAGATTTGAGTGTTTCTAGTTGTTATGCTTCTTCATAACTTTATCCAGAGACAGTGTCCTTATTGCTTGATTGACTTCATCAAATCAAGGTCAGATCTGCCATCAAAGTAGACAGGTTGCATAAATAAAATATGAGGCTACTGTGTCATCCCACCTGACAGTTTAGATAGGTCGAGGGGTCGGGACTCGCACTAGGACACAGCCTACAGCCAGTCTGGTACATCCACATGAACAGGGGCGTGCTGGGCCTGAAAATCAGGCCGGGATTTTTAGAGAGGCCTTTTATCCAATCGCACGACAGATGCAGGTGGATCCGTAATTACGTCATGAAAACTTTATTTGCAGTGGAAAAAAAAAAAAAAAGTTCAACAATAAAACCAACATATCTGTATGTATTTAATGAAATTTAAACTATTATCTGTTTCTAATAATTTACTAAAGCTAGACCTGAACTGAGCTCTGTCTGTAGCCCAAAACAAGAAGTATGAAAAGCCACGCCTCTCTCTACTTCCACTCCAGCTGCAACCCGGCTCCTCCTTTCCCCTCCCCTACTTACATGTCGCCTCCTGCGCATTGTTGGAAAGGATAAAAACACAGCAAAACAGCATCACCTTTCGGAGGAGCATGTCTGGTGAAGAAGTAAGTAATTCATAACTTTTTAATGCTGTTAGCAAGATAATATTTTTGATCTGCTGGGGGTGTTCTACACTATTTTGCTCCAACTCTGGGCTGCTCTGACGGTGGTATTTTAGGCCAATGAGGGGCTAAACCGTGAGTAGCAGCTATTCACATACACGCACAGCCTTTATAGAACTTTATAGAAATCACACTGTTAGAGCAAAATTATATATTTTATATACATAACATAAGGAAAGCACTACACACTTGAGCTTGTAAAAAATAGTTATATATTAATGTAGAAACACAGAGAAACAGGATGTATATAAAAAGTCATAGCTTAAACATTTTCATCAATAATATAAATTTTTCAAAAATAATGCATCCACAGAACATCTAGAGTGGTGCAGAATAAAAGTATTAATTTTACCTGAAAAATAAAAATATAGTCTATAAATAATTGCTTTATAAATTGTGACGGGTCCAAAATATTTAAATATTTACTTCTGGTTACAATGCTACATTTATACTATACTAAGTTTAGACTAAAAACAGCAATAGTCTTTAAAAACAGCAACTATTAAACCACTGCTGAAAAAGAACAATTTGGACTAACTACTTCTGCAGAACTACAGGCCCATCTCCTACATCCCCTTTGACAGATTATTGAAAAAGGTGTGTTTCAACAAATTAAACACCTTCTTAACAATGACCAGCTGCTTTGACATTGTCCAATCAGGTTTCCGTGCTCACCATAGTACAGAGACGGCCCTTTTCAAGGTGTTTAATGACATCCATATAAAGGCAGACTGTGGAAGAACCAGTACTAGTACTATTGGACCTTAATCCAGCATTCAATTCAGTGGATCATTCTGTTAAAGCACCTGGAAAACTGGGTCTGCTTTTCTGGTACGGCACTCGACTGGTTTAAATCCTACTTAAACAACAGGGACTTTCTTTAGGTAGGTAACTATAGATAAGCAGATAACTATAAATCACATGTGGGGCTCCCCAAGGGTCCATCCTGGGTCCCCTCCTATTCAATATCTACATGCTCCCTCTAGCTGAGATCATAAAAAAACAACATCAGCTACCATAACTATGCAGACGACACACAGCTTTACATCACCATGTCACCAGGTGACTATGGACCCATTCAAGCACTGACTAAATACTTAGAAGAAATCAATGCATGGATGGGCCAAAATCTTCTTCAACTGAAAGAAAAAGAAAACTGAAATAATAATCTTTGGACCAATAGAGGAGAGATCAAACATTAGCACACACCTTCAGTCGCTTCAGCTAGGAACCACTGATCAGGCCCGAGATCTGGGAGTAGTGATGGACTCAGACCTGAACCTCCAAAAATATCCAAACACAATTACAAAGTCGGTCTTTTATCACCTGAAGAACATTTCCAGGATTAAAGGACTAATGTCTCAGCAGGATCTGGAAACACTAATTCATGAATTTGACTTCTTTGGCAGACTTGTGAAGACAGTTTTGCAATAATCGATTCGACTAAAAATATGCAGACAGCTGAGGCTGATCCAGAACGCTGCTGCCCGCGTCCTCACTAAGACTAAGAAAGTAGAGCACATCACCCCAGTTCTAAAGTCCTTACACTGGCTTCCTGTATCTCAGAGAATAGACTTTAAAATACTTCTTTTAGTCCATAAATCACTGAATGGCTTAGCACCTAAATACATCACAGACTTGTTATCAGCGTATAAACCATCCAGACCACTCAGGTCTCCTGGCTCCAGCCTGCTCTGCATACCCAGAACCAGAACCAGACACAGAGAAGCAGCATTTAGTTTTTATGCTCCACTTATCTGGAACAAACTTCCAGAAAACTGTAAAAGTGCTGAAACCCTGCGTTCCTTTAAATCAAGATTAAAAACGTATTTGTTTACAGTTGCCTTTAAATGTTGATTTGTTAAAGCTTGTAGTCCAACTCGCCTTATATCTTAACCTGCTGCTACAATTCCGCTGCAATGAGCTTTCCTCTGTAATGATTTCCCTTTGTCTCTGTAATGTTTTCTTTACCCAGTAATGCTTTTTTTTTGTTCATGTACAACCCTTTTAATAGTCTTGGCACTGGAAAGTGCTTTATAAATAAACCCGCCTTGCCTTACTTTCCAATAATGACCCGGAACAAACAAACACAGAGACGGTATACAGTTTGAAGGATTTATTGATAGGTAGGGGAAGAGGAGGTAGTGAAGATGGTGTAGATCTGGCCGGCTGAGAGGGCGGTGTTCGTGGACTGTGGGGAGTGAGAGAGGAGAGGTGAGCGGCAACAACACACAGGCTGGCTAGATGGTGCAGCAGAAGCTGACTTACGGGAAGGGTTGTGGATGATGAACCGGAGGGAGTGAGTCTGGCTGCAGCTGCTGATGGCGAGCATCCTGCACAAACTTTCTCTACTCCACCCATCTCTTTCTTCTTTCTTGCATGTTTACGGGTTCACCACCTCCAGTTTCTTTCCTGCTTCTCCCTTTCTTATTAGCAAAGACCGTTTATATCTCTGCTTAGTGCAAAATATAAAATTTACCCAGTCTGAGATTGCTCCTGTGCAACCTGTGGCTGGGAGGGCAGAGTTGTGCCCCTGCACG
This sequence comes from Fundulus heteroclitus, assembly GCF_011125445.2. Taxonomy (NCBI): domain Eukaryota; kingdom Metazoa; phylum Chordata; class Actinopteri; order Cyprinodontiformes; family Fundulidae; genus Fundulus; species Fundulus heteroclitus. The sequence goes on along the minus strand of NW_023396548.1, from coordinate 434,538 downwards.
TTACAGTTGCTGCGTTTAATGGAGTAGAAAAAAACATTCTGACCACAAGTCTGACCTGAAACAGACTGGACTGGAACTACATTACTACATTCCCCGAGCCACGACAGAAGCACCACAACACCAGCGGTGCAGCCTGTCAGAGACCTCAAGGTTGTCCCTGATGAGCCAGTACTGGTGCAGATGCAGGAACAGACAAGTTTCATGCAGCAGGTTGAGTTGCTGAAATTAAAAAAAACTTTTCAATGATATTGCTCTTTATTGAATATGATTGTATGCTTGTACTTCCTGCAGAATTTTATTCTGTCGTGGAGGATTTTCTTGGAATAAATATCTTCATAAAATATCTTCAGATGCACACACACCGCTGATCTGGAGTAAGCTCTGCACTGGTGGCACCACGACTCTCACCCTCTTGAGATGTTTCTGGATCTTGGTGAACGCTCTTCAATATACTAATGCCTAATTCTCCATACCCAAACCTCCTCATGACAATAAAGAAAACAATTATTTGAGGCCATTTTAATACAACATATTTGTGTATGCAGCCCTTTTTGTTGGTGGTTGCCATTGCTGAAACAAGACGACAATGATACCAGTGCATCTGCCCCTCTTTTATAGCAATCGACCTGCCAATTAGATGAACAGAAAGATTTGAGTTGAACTCTTACACAGCTTCATTTATACTGACATGAAACTAGAAGCAATGACCTAGTTTCTGTTCAGTTCAGCAGTCCAGGCTCATTTGACTTCCGACCTACAGGAAGTTTAGGACAATCTAAAGTCAAATCTTTTAAATGCAAGTTTTTTAAAAAAAAGAGTCCATTCATGTCTGTCCCGCATTAATTCAAACATTTAGCTAAATATTCCGAGAAACTGTCTTAAACAGACCCGATAACAGTTTTCTTTAACTTTCTGAGTAATTATAATAAAGCATTTCTTTGCATTTGAATTAGAGATAATAAAAGCGTTTCTAGCAGCAGGAGATTTACTCAGCCTGCGTTATCAGCCATAAAATAATAAGGAAAGCAAACTTTAATTTTAACTTTAATGTTCTGCAGAGAGAGAGTCACTGTCAGATGGGAGCTTTTCATTTCTCCTGCTCTGGACAAAAACACCCACATTCTGACTCTGTGAACACCCACGGTTTTTCCTGCCGCCTCCACGCGGAGCAGAGCAGGGAGAAGGTTAAATACGATGAAAAGCACGAGCATAAAGAGCTGTGTGATGGGAGACGTGACCGGCAGAGCACCTCGGCCGCCCACCTCTCACACATTTGTTAACACAAGGCCCAGCTGAAGGCCTCCACTCATTGATTCAGCTTCATTTATGAGTCGATCAATAGCACTCGATCAAGGTGTAGAGCTGCAGAAGCGTCAGGCTGTAAATCAGATGGTGTCCCGTCCTCGTTTCCCGCTGCCCTCTCCGGTCTGTTTCTGTCAGGATGAGAATAAAGACGAGTCCAACGCAGATCAGAGCGACATCGTTTTTCTTCCCGGGGAAAAATTCACAGATCGTTATTAGATCCAAAAATGACGCAGAGGAGAACAAAAAAACGAATGATTTTAGCCGTTAAAAGTGAGTATTGACATGATAACTGAAAATCTTGGATGATGAGAAGAACACATCAAAGGGGATTTAAATAAAGTTGAGCTATATTTGAGATAAAATATATGGATTAATATCTGATTAATCGCAGCTTTGTGTCGGCGGGTTCTCTTGGATGGATTCCTCTTCATTTGTCTTTTGAAATACTGGATAGGTTTCCCAATCTGGAAGAAAAAAACTCTGAATGCCTCTTTTGTAATGGGGCTGTTATGAATCTTAGGCGCTTGAAATGGCAGCCAAACATGTTTAATGCTGAGTGATATTTTCAGATTTTATCCTTTTGGTTGCTTGAATTAGCTCCAGGTTCATGTTCTGGTATGAATGAGCATTTTAATAAAATGTCTTAATCTGTTTTCCCTGAGAATGGATCTAACTGCATTTAAATCCAGTTACAAGCGCAACATTCTGTAAAATCAATCAAGCTTGCTCATTTAGATATTGTTTGTCACATACAGAACAACAGGTAATGGTCAGTTTTTGCTTTGCTACTCTGTTGTAAATCATTGCCTAATTAAGACAAAATAAACACTTTCAGAACGAGCTTCCTAATGGAGATCCAGCTGGTGACTTCACATGATGCACAGACAACTGATCACAGTTTATTTGAGTTTCTTTTTGCATTTTAATAGTCATAATCTCTCCTCGAAAAGGAGGAATTCTCTGGAAACGAAGCAAAACCTTTGGGACGCAGCTGAGAAAACGTCACGGATTAAAAGAAAACTTGGCAATAAAAAAGGAGAAGGAACTGGCTTGTGAAAACGACCAGGGAAGACAGGAATGGAAAGATTTAATGATCAGAGATCATCAGCAATCATCTCAAAACAAGTTGTTAAAAATAGATTGTATGGTATGGCTAATGGATTTATTTTGTTGATTTTCAGCAATGTTTCCTTCTGAATTTCTGAACATCTGTTGGAAACGATCATCATTGCAGACAGATTGGTGATGAGCTCAATCCTGCTTTGCAATATTTTCTCCTTCCAAATAGAGAAAAATTGATGCAGGTTTTTATTATGTAAATTTGTAAATCAGGCTGTACAATATAGCATCATCATAACACGAGTTTATCAATAATAACACAAAGAACTATTTGGGGTGAACATTTCTTGATTTTTATTTCCAGCTGTCTGCACACTCTGCCTACCAATGAGAGATTGAGCCTGCTGGATGGAGTCGCACTGGAGTCCTATTCCCTAGTATCATGCAGTCCCATATAGCTCCATTCATGATTCAGGTATTCCAAAAAAAAAAAAAAAAAGTTTACATATTGATGTCTAATACATTTTACATTTATCTCTGGAAAAAAAGTGGTTCTACATAAGTAAAGACAAATAAATAACCCTTTATTAACGTTTTATTAATAAACAAAATATGTCCTCAACATTTTTTATTTTCACAGAGAAAAAATAATGACTCCCTCCTCCCTAATAGCTAAGTTTACCCCGTTTGTTTGAAATAATCCAGTCAGTTTTTTTGTCGTAGCCATCTACCAGTCCGTGACAAATTTCTGAGGAGAGTTTTCGCTGCTCCTAACCGTCGGCTGTGAGATGTTGCAGTTTCTTTTCCATGTGCAGGCCTATCAAGTCACCGCACAACATCTCAATGAGATGCAGATGTAGGCTTTGGTTCAGCCCAGGACTTTCTATTTCTTTATTCTCGGCCGGTCTCTGGTGGATTTATTGGTACGTTTTGTGTCATTATAGTTGTCTGGGGTCTAGTTCTGCTTCGGCTTGAATTAGATTTTTTCCGATGAGTTCATTGATTCATTTTTCTGAAGAACCCTCTAATACATTACTTGAACATTGCTTGAACGTGGCAAACTCACCGCCACGCTGTACAGTTTTATGAGGCTATTTTCCTGCAGTGCAATGTTTACTTTTTTATTTGGTTTTCATCAAACATGTTTTATATATTCTCTTGTAAAAAAAAGTGCATTTCTGAGTTAATAAAGGGGAGGATCATATATTTTTTTACAAATGGCCAGGTTTGCTTGGATAGATTTTTACTGTTAATAGATGAAATTATCTTTTGAAAACTGCTTTTTGTATTTACACAGGTTGCTTTTTGTCATATTAAAATTCTGAAACACGTAGGTGCGGCAAATAAACAAAAAACATATAAATCTTTAAATGGTTATCTACTTCTAAAAAAAGCAATACAAGGAGAAAACCTTTACTCATTTTACAAGTGACAAATGGAAGGATGGAAGATGGAAAACAGGACCACGAACATTCAAACCAATTAAAGTTCTGAAGACGCTTCAGCTTCACCATCCACGGCAGCATCCGTCACGGTTTGGGGGTCAATGGGTTACCACTTTATGGCTCAAAAAGTCAAAACCTCAACCTGTTAACGGTCTGGATCTGGATTCGGGTTTTAATCTGAACAGCAGCTCTTCTTCGTGTCCTTTTCCTGGCTGACGGCTCTGAGGTCTGCACGTAACTCTGCTCATTTCTCAGTGCATCTCCTCTGTGGTTTAAAGAACAGCCGGTCAGTATGTGGGCAGCAGCTCCCTGCAGATAGAGTGTAAAAATAAAAGCAGAAGGGAGCTGGGCTGAAATCAAATGGCTTTTTTTGCGTCTGATGTGTGAAGACGGGGATGGATGTGCTATCATCGGGAACATCCTCACAAGGAGGTTAGCCGAGCTCCAGCAGCGCTCCGAGGCTTGGCAGGATGCCTCCGCCTCACAGGAGAAGCTGGAGGCGGAGCTGTCTCCTCGTCAGCGCCGTTTAGCTGATGTTAACCCTGCCAGCAGCTGACCTCGGAGCAGACCGGCCTTCCGAGACAACAGCGGCATTGGGGAGTAACTGAGTAAGTTAGAAGGCTGTGATCATCAAGCTGCCGAATGATTTCCTTTTTGTGGAGGAGGATAACGACGTTGCAGCCCAATTACCTGCTGCATCCTTCTTTTTAACCTGGTTTAATCATCAGAAACAGTCATTTAAAGTTCTCATTTAGAGCGTAAAAATAAAATTTTCACCGGAAAATGACAAGTCCCTCTGAAAAGGGGAAGAGAAAATGTCTGAGGAAACAGGCAGGAACTCACCAGAGTAACTATGTTTGAGTCTGCGGAGGTTTTACGAAAACAAATGAAGCCAGCATGGTAAAACAAAATAGTTTGACTGATCTAACACAGGATCCAGAACAGGGATGGTGGAAGACTTTGCAAAGAGGATAGAAAGTGATGCAGTGAATTGCCAGAAGAGGCAGGGAAACTGGATGCCTTACAAGAGCCGAGGTATGAGCACACAGGTGCATTACATCTAATGTAACACGGAGGAACTCAGTGAGTGCAAGGTAGTGGTTGGTGAGAGAGTTGCCAGACGGCACGGGATGGTGGTGCATAGAAAATCTCTGATGGCGAGGAAGATGAAGAGGAAAAAGGATGAGGAGAGGACAACATGGTGGAAGCTGGAAATGGAAAGGAGTTGTGCGGCTTTCAGGGAGGAGTTGAGACAACCACAGCTGATGCTGTCAGGGAGACAGGTAGGAGAGTTCTTGGTTTGTCTTCTGGAAGGAAAGCTGAGTAAACTTGGTGGTGGAATGAGGAAGTAAAGGAGTGTTTGGAGAAAGATCAGCTAAGAATAAGTGGGACACGGTGTGGACTGAAGAGAGTCCCCAGGAGTACAGGTGAAGGTAGAGGTAACTAAGGCCCAAGAAACAGCATACAATGGTTTTTGTGACAGGTTGGACAGCAGGAGGGTGGGAAGGATTTAAACAGGTTGGAGAAGCAGCGAGACAGAGATAGGGACAATGTTCAGCACTTTAGGGGGATTAAGGATCATGATGGAAATGTAATAATAGCTTTGACAAGGGTGACACAATGATGAAAAGAATACCTTGAAGAGTTGATGATTGAGGAAAATGTGAGGGGGAAAAAGCAGAATAAGCAACCTTTGTGGATCAGGAAATAGCAAACATTACTAAGTATGAAGTAAGGATGGCACTGAAAGGGAGGAAGAGTGGAAAGGCAGTTAGTTCTGATGATATACCTGTGGAGGTGTTTTAAGTGTCTTGGAGAGACAGCAGTAGAGGTTTTGACTAGGCTGTTCAATGAGACCGTAGAGAGTGAGAAGATGCCTGAGAAACGGAGAAGTGTCCTGGTACCAGTTTACAAGAAAAAGGAAAATGTGCAGAGATTTGGCAACTACAGAGGAATACATTTGGTGAAGTTATGGTAGAGTAGTGGGAGCTAGACTGAGGTCAGAAGTGAGCATCTGTGAACAGCAGTACGGTTTTGTGGCAAGAAAAAGTACTATACATGCAATATTTGCTTTGGGGATGTTGATGGAGAAGGACAATGGATTCAAAGGGAGACACATTGAGTTTTTGTAAAATAAGAGAAAGGATATCAGAGAGTGCCTGAAAAGTTCTGCTATTGTGTGAGGAAGTCCTGAGTAGCAAGAGCTTTGTCTGTGCAGAAAATTGCAGGGAAGTAGGAGAGAGCGGTGCAGGACATGCATAAAAGCTGTAAGACCATGGCGAGGTGTGCTGTAGGCGTGGCTGAGATGAAGAAGGTGGAGCATTTTATCTAAGGTGCAACAATGAGTGTGTAGTAAAGAGGTGAAGAAACATCTCTAAGCAGGTTGGAAAGGGTGGAGAAACGTGTCAGGTGTGTTGTCTAAAAAAAAAGGGAGAATGAAGGGAAATGTGTACAAGACATTGGTGAGACCAGAGACGTCTGATTTTGAGACTGCGGCACTGAGGAAGAGACAGGAGGCAGAGTTGGATGTAGCAGAGATGAAGATGCTCTCTGTGAGTCACGACAATGTACAGGATCAGGAAGGAGTACATCACAGGGTCAGTTCATGTAAGATGCTTAAGAGATAAAACTTTTGAAGACAGACTTTTCTTGATATATCTATCTAATGTCTTATTTGGCTGCTGCTATGTTCCTGAAAAATGTCACTATATTTCTTATTAGTTTCTGTTTCTTTTATGTACTATCTACATCATCATATGGGTCCATAAAGTCTGTCTAAGTCTAAAGACGGAGAAGCCAGACTGAGATGGTTTGGACATGTATGGCAGAGGAAAAGTGAGAACATTGGTAGAAGGATGTTGAAGTTTGAGCTGCCACACAGTAAGCCTAGAGGAAGACCAAAGAGGAGATTTATGGACCCTGAAACGGGAAAGCCAAAAAGAAGAAGAAGGAAGTGTATAATGTGTTGGTTTTTTATTCTGTTTGAATGATTTCTTGGTGTAAGTGTAGTAATAATCAAGGTTGGAAATACTACTACTACTCCTACTACTACTCCTGCTACTACTACTACTACTACTACTACTAATAATAATAATACTAATAATAATAATGTATATTTGTCATGATTTCTACAACATCAATGTAAACATATAGTACAGGCCAGTACCACCTTTTAAAAAACTGTTTTCAGCCCTTACATTAATTAGGCTTCACCTTTCTGTTTATGCACAGTTTCTGTGGCCAACTCCACAGAATCTTCTGGTAAGGATGTTAAATGATTGTATCAAATACATTTCTTTCTGGTTCAAAGGCCCTTTTTTAATCCCCAAGTTGTGCACTAAAAAGGTCTGCCCATTTTTGTATTTGTCAAGCATCACTGCCCTTGTGCTCTTAATGTGTTTATTAGGTTAGCATGGATGTTCGGCACTGCTGCCGCCCATAGGGCAGCTCCGAATTAGCTCTCAAATTTGGAGAAAAATCCCAAACATTGTGAGGGTGGAGGAAATCTCGATAATGTACATTATCTGTAAACGACACAAAAAGAGGCACCATGGCAGCCTGCGCTGGTCTGTGGGGCCGTTAAACACCTTCCGGCACGTTGGTCATTGTTCTGTCATTGTCTGCTTTGTTCCTTTCGCTGATCGCACATGAGCTTTACTGCGCCAAGCTGCCCCAATGATTAGCAGTGGTGTTGCTTCATTTGCTCGGTTTGGGTACGCATCTGCAAGCTCCCTGATGACAGATTAAAATGTGCATGAAATGAAGATGGTAAGATGGTAAGAAGGCTGTGTCCGTATGCCTCTTTGTATTTAATGTTGAGCATAAATCGACCATTAAAGTAACAGCTTCTAAACAGAACATTAATGAAACACTAACAAACTCTGTAGTGATAAGATGATTTTCTTTTAAACATATTTTTCAGTTACCATAAACAACAAGAAACTGATTTAATTGATTTTTTTTTATTAATGTGTTGATCCTGTTAAGCGCATTGAGGAGGAAGCTATAATAAAGACGATGAAGCTGTTCTTTTTTGGACTGAAACCGTCTGTGCATTTTCTCTAAATGAATTATTATTTCATCCTGTTGGACCATAAAATAAAATAAAAACTGCCACATTTGACCTTTTACTGTTACAAAGTCGTGGTGAAGAAATGGGGAAAGGTGAGACAATATTTCACTAAGCTGACTGAACTGAGAAAACAGCTCACCAAACACTTCATCACACCCAGGAAGATGCATCATGGCTTTTCAAGAATGTGTTTAATGACAGAGCACCGACATTTTATACCATGACGCCTGTTTGTTTGTGTGTGTGTGGGTGTGTGTGTGTGGGTTGTTTCACAATCTGAGTCTGCTATCCTGATTTCATTATTGATTGTGCCACAATACAAACTGATAAAGCTAATCCTTTTGCTCTGGCTGCTCGTACCCCAAAGGTGAAGGGGTTTAACTTTGATTATGGTGTCCGATAAAGTCTCTATTTTCCTTACCATTGGCAGAGCTGTCTGTTATTTAATTTGTGTCACTTTAAATAACAACTGACCCACAAATCGACTTTTTTGTTAATAAAGCGTATACATGGATATCTTATAGTGGTGCCTACATGTGCCGGTCATTATTTTGACAATTTACTGCACGTTTATTGAAGTCCTGCTATCACTATTGGTATTGGATCAAAAGATATTGTGGTGTTTCCTGGAAAAACTCACAAGTAGCTCCTTTTTTGTTTGGTATAAAAGCGACCCTGTCCCATACATGCCTCCATAGGGAGTTGGAATAGGGAGCTTTCCAATCTTTCTATTGATTTTCAGGTTAGTATTTTACTATCTTAGCAGTCAGTTTGTTTATTTAGCATTTATTTGCCTTGTTCTACTAGCCCAGGCACCCCCCCCCCCCCCCCAACACACACATTTACTTTAGGCACATTTTTCAAATATTAGATATGAGTAAAGTATGGCTCTGATACGGGACGTTTAGAAAGTGTTTAAGGGTTTATTTTAAAATAGAATAGAATCGAAATATCTTTTATTCAGGAAGGTTAGGTCTACTAGTAACAAAGTGAAATTTGAATCATGCAGAATTAACTTGGAATCATGCAGAGTCACAGAAAGATAAAATGTAATATAAAAACTATTAAATAAGAGAACAGTAAGGGCAAATGTACAACATACATACAAAAATACAGTGTGGTTATTAAAAATAGTGTATTCGTGTTGGATTACACTAGATTCCTTTATTTAACCAGGTAAAAAAAAAAAAAAACTCATTGAGATTAAAACCTCTTTTTCAAGAGTGACCTGGCCAAGACAGCAGCTCAAATCCACAGTTGAATATATCACACAAAGTAAAATTATCAGTTTTCAAAGTGCAGTCACAACATCCAGCCATGATTTGTACTCAAATGTTGAAAGAAATGCACAACCGAGTAGATAAATTCTTGTGCTGAAGCACTTCTGACCTAGCCTCGTGAGACCATCCTGATCTCGCGAGCTTTCAAGGTTTCACTCGCAGATCAGTCTGGCTACTCTCCGTTAAAGAAAATTTGGAGCCGTTCACCAAACGAACGTCCAATCAGCGTTGGCTTTGAGGCGGGTTGAGGTGTGACGCAACGAGAAGCGCAACAGTTCAGTCTAAAGAACATGGCGGCTTCAGCCGATGAAACTAGCGTTAGCGTGGCTATCGAGTAAGTTTTATCGGATTTACAGAGTATTTCTCTGCTGAGCTAACGAGCCTTTACCTGCAGCAGCAAGAGTAGCTTGGCTTGTGGTTGTTGACGAGTACGTCATATGCTTCATTGATCTGATTGGTTTATTTGGCCCGTCTATCACCAACATAGGCCAATCAGCTAACCAGTATTTTCGCCCCTTCCCAAAATTACTTCAACGGAAGGTTTCCAGATGGATATGCGGAGCAAATCTATCTGGCGGCGTCAGGTTACTTCTGACCCACTCTTGAGTAAAACGGCTCTCGGAGCACATGCAGAATGGAGAGAGAGGAGAAGACCGGGTCAGCTTCAGATAAAGTTTGGGCTGCCACCAGGCTCCACTTTCCCCTGGTCCACAAGGTCAACTCCTGCATATTCTGCATGCGTGTGTGAGAAACAATCAATGTTTGGGTTTCACGGGTTCAAAGTTGCAGTCTGATATAATGCAGCTTAAGCGAAAATTCAGACTGAAGAAACTCTATTGCCTACCTCCATCAATCAGGGACTCATCCGCCTCCGACGCAAGGCAATCAGCTTTGAACTGCTCCTCCTCGAAGCCAATCAGCATCCTGGGTTCATCTTAAAAAGAACTCCACATCCTCATCTCGGCCTTCTCCTCAGCGAGCAAGCAGTGGCTGCGCGTGTCCGGTTTGGACTCTGTCGACCGGTTTCAACCCACCTCCATCCCCTTCTCCACCATCGTAGCAAGCTCCGCCTGGCTTTCCTATGGTCCTCCTTCAACCCCGTTCCTATCAGAGTGTAATTCCTGCTGGACTCTCATGGAATTCCCAGCCACTCCTTAAAACGGTCCGGCAGAAGACCGCCATGCTGAGCCTGGTTCTGCCAGAGGTTTCTTCCCAAGGAGGAGTTTTTTCTCTCCACAGTCGCTTCATGCTTGCTCATCATGGACAGTTCATGCAAACCTGTGTTTATCAAGTTGGACATCTAGCTCAAACAGATCATCATATGGACTGAACAAACTTTGCTTATCTCCACTCCACCACCAGTTTCAGACCCGGGGGGAAATATCCCTATTCTCATACGCCTGCTAATGCATATTCAAGTATAATTCAGCGTGAATTTTTCCTGCCGAGGTCTGAGCGCCAAACTCTTAAAATATTGTATCAATAAAATTCTTCTAATTGCCTTTTCTTTCTGTGTGAGTTTTTCAGATTGAATTAATGTAAGGTACTGTGGAGATCAGAACGCAGCAAAACGGAGAGCAGGTGTGTTTACCTTTGCTCTGTTTCTCAATAAAGTGCTGGAACTTGATTAAATCACTGTTTCCTTTTGTTTAATAAGTAACTCAGGAATCAGTTATTATTTTCTACAAAACATATTTGTATACCTATAAAAAAACAACACTATTTGTACAAGAGTATGGAAGACTGATTAGAAATTGGTATTTGCGGTTGTAGACAGAATAGGAAGACCAGGATATCTATTGTGCAGTTTGTGCAGGTTACACTAATTAATGTTAGATGTGAGCAGATGGCAGCGTCACGGCATAACAAGATTTTTAAAAAGTCAGTTTCAAAACACCAACATTTTTCCTTTATACAATTCCTACACTGTCAAGGACTTTTAAAGAAATACTGGAAAATTTTTCTTTGGTGCAAAATAAAATAAATAAATAAATAAACTCTGCTCCTTTGAATTACACCAGTTGCAAGGAACATGGGTAGTCATGATGTGGAAACGAATGCGATGTCGGTTTGTCTCAAAGGTTTGAGCTGTGCTTTGATGAGAACTCGAGTGCAGAGTTTGGTAATGGCAAAACGTTTTAAAAATAAAATTAGAAAGTTAAACTTGTTCCACCCATGACCACTTTTTTTTTAAGAACAAAGAGTTGGGAAAATGGCAGGGTAATAGAGAAAATGTTATGTTATGTGAGTTTTTCTGTTTTAGAACTTGATTTATGGGAGGATGGAGCGTTAAATGTGGCTACATTTCCCTATCTACAAATTATCTTTGTTGGAATAAACGTTTTCCTCCAGTAACAATCTAATCCTACTGGAAAAGTCAGTCAGTCTGCAGCAAAAAAAAAAAAAAAAAAATCTCAGTTTCAAATTAAAGACTCAAATTCTACAAAGATTTGACTTTAACCTTGATGTATATATCTGGTCTTTGATGGTTCATATTGATGCCTTCATAAAAAAAACACATGAAGACAATGTTGTTGGACTGTTGTCTCATAACATTTGTTGACCTTGTCACTTGATATTTCTGCTGGGTGCTGCTGTTCGACATGACAGCAGACTGTTATTTATGGCTTTTAGAAGTTTCCACCTGACCTTTACTCGCTCCCTGAGAGGTGTTTATATGTAATCTCTCTGAAAGGTGTCATCCTGCACAGGTTGAACTTTTAGGGACTAAATATTTACAACAGCTCCCCTCTGCAAACCAGAACAAAACCAGTGCAAAGGAGGCTGGAAATTCATAGGTTGTCTGCTTCTTGTTTCTCGTTTTATAACAGTAGAGCTCCAATCAATTAAGTTACGAAACATTCTTAAAGAGAATAGACTGAAAGCAAGTATCTCAATATCTGAGATCTAATAGATGATTATTAAGGTTTAGAAAGATGAAGATGTCTTGTTGTGTAGCCAGATGTTCTTATTTTTAATCGGGTCTCTGTAAAAAGATGTAATAAATTCTTGTCCAGTGTCATAAATGGAATATTTCCTTTCTAACAAAACTAATTCAAGAGAAAACTGTAACTTTGTAAAACACAATTTTTTACACATACAGGAAACATATATTGTGCATACGTAGATTCAGCAGATTCACCCATAGTGTCCATGAGTTGCTTTGATAGATTGAGGTTTTGGTCTGATTTTCTTGGTTCCTTGTTATTGTACCATCTATAAAAGAAAAGAAAAATAAGAAGTGCTGCTCCTCTCCATCAAAAAGAGCCAGATAACATGGTTTAGAGACCCTGTAGGGATGTCTTCCTAGGGAGATGTTTTAAACATGCCCACCAGAAGGATGGCCTAAAGAAAGACCCAGATAATTTGAATATCTTTTGCTTGTCTAAATCTTAGCTTGTCCTACTGGATAAAAAAACAAAAAAAACATTGAAAATGCTCCCTTTTGTGTTTTCATAAACATATTAACGATTTATTTAATACAAAACAGGGCTTAAAAATATCTGTTCAGTGTATAACTATCCTGGACTGACTACTCTGTATTTCAGGTTTTAAACTAGTGGTTAAAATGCAGTTCTGTCTCAATAAAACTCCAAAATAGCCTTTCAATCTACGCTAGATGCTTTGGAGAGGACACCAACGCTACTTTCATTGCCTGCAAATTGGAAAGTTGCAGTGTTCCTGCAGTTGTTCGTATCTTGTCAGCCCCCAAAATGCTGCCAATAAAACAATTTAAAGCTGGTAGGACCCCTGAGGTGCTTCCTCAGTGCTTTTGTAAAAAAAAAAAAAAAAAAAAAAAAAAGTGGTGCCAGACAGCAACGCAGGAAGTTCTCTTCTTATTTCAGGTCCCAACCAGGGTTTGAAGCTAACATCTCTGTCCTTCATATCCGGGGCTCATATCAGTCACACTTACTTTATCCGACAAAGTAACATACTGACGGCAAATGGATGGCACTTCGTAAGACTTTGAAGAAAACATATTGCATCATTTGAAGATTTCTCGAGACTCCTACCAGGCTGTGGCGCAAACATTTTGCTTTGAGTTTTGAGCAACGTTCATTCATGAGGGAGCGGTAACTCTGCAGTAAAGTAACTACCAAGTAGCAGCGGTTATTGTGGAGCTCTCTAGAGTTTCGGGATGTTAATTGGAGGGGATTGAGTGGCTCAACAAGCATAACGTTGCCCGGAGGCGTCTTCCTCCCCCTCCCACCTATCCACACATCCGTCCTCGGTGGAGCCGTTCAGAGCGGATAGAAAAGGTTGCACAGCTCTCTACTGCATCTTCCCTGGTGGATCTCATAGGATCCTGTGGCCAGGCCACATAATCTGGGAAGCAGCCTTTCACTGAAATCCGATGAAAGCCCTCTGAGGTAAACGGCTTGAAAATTCAAACCAGATCTATGCTTCTGAAAATGTGTTTATTATATGGAAAATATTACCAGATTTACAGACCTGATGTTACATTTTGAAAGTGAAACGTTCTTTGCATCTACATTTCATTGATATATCAAAATACAAACCCACCTCCTGGCAACAGCCTCTTTGATCTGAACATGTCTGCCAACCATATGATAACCAGAATATCCAGAAATGTAAAAGCTGTGCCCTTTGTTCTTTAACGTTGTGGGTTGAAGGTTCAGCGAGTCGTGCATCTATAGCAGTCACGGTTCCCCTGACTCGGCAGACAGGAACAGTCTTTGTTCTGCTGTTTGAACCTTTTCTCAGAGGGCAGGAGACCAAACAGCCTGTGACCAGGTGATAATTCATGTTTAATAAGTTTGGTTCCACTGAGGCATTGTTAGAGGGAAATAGCTTCCAGAAGAGGCAAGAGGTGACCAATCAATCTCCCAGAGATTTTGATTGAGACACTAATTTATTCAGGTTATTAGTTGCTTCATAATCTACATATATAGACTCCACAAGCTTTTCATCGGTTTAATTTTATTCACACTTTATCTGTTTTCTTATGCTTATTTTTAATAAAGCATGGGAGACAGAAGACTGGGTCGCTATTCCTTAAATCTTCTCTCCACGTCTAATTTTTTCAACTCTACCTGAAACTCCTAAATGTTTCCAAGTCTTTTGGCTTCAGGTCGTGGGTCGGCTTCAAGTTCTCCTTTTGGGGGAGATATAAAAAAGGCGCTCCCCTGGAAGATGCCTGAAAAATATGTGTGAATTCATAAATTTGCAATAAAACGGAACATCACTGAAGACTCCGTTCAATCCACTCCCAGTTGTACACAAGTACCTGTCATACGTGAACTCCTCCATCTGAGGAATCAAAGTGGATTCGGTATTTTAACTTTTCCCTACCATGGACCAGGGCTTACGAGACTGGGGAGGCGCAAATCTGAATCCATACTTCACTGTAAATCATTTGAAAATCTTCTGATCATGATCAATTCTTGTCTTGTAGGACTAGCCCACTACTTTTGTAGTAAGAGTTAAACAAAGTGCAATTATTCTTTGCTACGTGGAGACTATTTTATATTGTTTATGACAAAAAAAAAAAAAAAAATGATCTTTTAGAAACATTTAAGGCTGCCTACCTGTTTCAGAATATTTACAAGAGTTAAAGGCTTCTGGTCCGGATGGTTTTCTTCTTGGAAAAGACATACATACACATTAGGACGATACTGATCAACATGCCAAAGAGATTGTTGGTCTCTTTGGCTGCCAAAACAGCCCCAATCCATTTGGGCATGGGCTTCACTAGACCCCTGAAGGTGTGCTGGGATACCTGGAACCAAGGTCTCCCAGCACAACATTGCCCAAAGCATAGCCAACAGTTTGTATTCTACACACATTAATGTATCCTGGCGCAATGTGTTTCTAAGATTTCCACACACGCTTAAGGTAAAAGAAAACAGGATTTGTTTTCATCTATCACTCTGGGGTGTAGCTCAGCTGCTCCTTAGCCCATTTTTTTTTTTTTGGGGGGGGGGGGGGGTGGATAGGTGTCAGCAAGGGAACACTGACTGTTCTCCAGCCCCACAGCACCATACGCAACAAATTAAACACAGAAATATACCAACTTTCCTGTCATTCATCTGCACACTCACAATGTATATTTGAGCGAAATCTTTAATTGCGAGGCTCTGAGTAGAAAAACAGAAGACAAAAGAGAAATATTATAAATATAAGTATTTGTCAAGCATATAGCAGCAAACAAAAAAAAAAAAAGTTATGTGTAAGACCATACAAGTAGTGCAAGTATATGTAGCAAATTGCAATGCCACTGCGTATTCCTACAACATTCTATCAGAATTACCATTTACTTATTTAACAATTTGTGCCAGAGTTGCTCATCTGTTGAATATGTCCACACGGGCTACCCTTCAACACTGCTTGATGTAGAACATTAATCAATCTGTGATCGGTTTCACCTCTGTTTCTTCTTTAAACCATAGAGACAAAACCTCTTACTCACTTAAAAAGGTGTTAATGCTATGACTACTTACTGTATCCCTTCTAACCTGGAAACATCTTGGGTCAAAGCCAGGAAGAGCTGGAGAATATTGCTGGGGAAAGGGAAGTTTGTACTTCCTTCCTTACATTTATAACTAGAAATAGGTAGTTTCACAATCTCAAGACGTTTGGGTTCTGACCATTGCTATACTGTTATGTTCCTTAGGCCGTGCTTTCTTTAATTACTTCCTTATGTCATTCCTGTTTTTAAGTACATGGAGGCCTAGGCACATTCAAACAGATGCAAACCAATGACCCACACATCAATCAATCAATCAATCAATCAATCAATCAATCAATCAATCAATCAATCAATCAATCAATCAATCAATCAAATACATTTTATTGTCAACTACAATTTGCATTGCAGTCGAGAATTCAGTTCCAGTTAACCGTCCATCACATATACTTAAACATTTTGGGGGAACGATTGACTGAGGCCTTGCGTTGCCAAGGAACGCAGCCAGTCGGCCGCTGCTACATCAGAGCAGCCGTTAGGCGCCTTCCTTCAAACTGTCACTGTCCTTTGTCATTATTTTTTTCTGAAAATGTTTTGACACTAAGCAACAGCCACTGAGCGAAAGTCCAGTTGTCTCAAATTTAAGTCTGTTTTCTGTGCATTTTGGTCAGGTCGCCAGTCTGTTGCAGGGCAGCACAGAGACAAACAGGACAAACAATCCTTCACGCACACACTCACACCTAAGGAGGATTTAGAGAGGCCAATTAACCTAACACCAAACCAATTCCATTAATTCTTATTTATATAGCCCTAACTCACTTCACATGTCATCTCAAAGCATTTTATAAAGTCAAATTCAATCAAATCCTTCAGATTGGTCAGAAAGTTTCCTCTCTAAGGAAACCCAGCAGGTTGCATCAAGTCTTGACAAGCAGCATTCACTCCTCCTGAAAGAGTGTAGAGCTACAGTGGACAGTCGTCTGCATTGTCCATGGCTTTGCAGCAATCCCCCATGCATGAAGCTGCCCTTGATCAGTCGGGAATGGATAACGAGCATTAACAAAAAAAAAATCATGTCTCTCTTGTAAAGAGTTTCCTTCATTTTTCCTTAACACTCTAGCATCAGCAGTGTCGCATTTGATTTGCTGTGCTGGAAATATCTCCATTTCAACCAGATTAGATGTTTACACTTATGATGGATCTCATTAAATGTGATTCGTCATGCTGCTGCACATTCCCGGTGCTCTCGACTGCAGGGGACATGTCATTCTCCTGTTCTAATCCGTCTCATGTTAAACAGCCTAAACCTTCTTCTGATGGAGCTGGGGTTTGATCGAATGACAATCGTTTCAGTCTGAGTTTCCCCTCGTGTCGTTGAACTATCTGGTTGGGTGTTGTTGATCCAGGTGTAGCTTTCGTCTTCTCTGTCTGGATGTGTTTTTTTTTTTTTTTTTGTCTGTTGAACTCTGACTCTTTGCTGCAGGAATATGAAGCGTGGCAGCACATTATGGGAGTACAGCTGCAGGGAAGAGGAAGCACTGGGTAATGCAGCACACCAGAAAATGTGTCCAAGTGCAGCATTTCAACCTGATGGAAGAGTTTAAATGAAATAAATGTTAATCAGTGGTGTGTGGCCTGCAGCTGCCGAATACTAGTCCAAACTCTGAGATAATGAGCTGACGTGTTGTCTTGTTGAATAACCTGTAAACTGACCCCAGAAACACAATAACCATTTAGCTGTGATTGATTTAGCTGCTCTGGTACTGCAGGTGCAAAGTTGAGCAGGTATGAATCCGAACCTGATTTAATGTTAATGTAATTTAGTGCACCGTGGCCTTAATAGGACCTTTTTCTGTGTTTCTACAGATTGGTATTAATGCGATGCATTTCGACAATGCCTGAAGGCCTTGACATACCTTTCCATGTTCGTGGGTATCTCCTCACTCGCGGACACATATGAGGCCCCATTCCTGCTAGGTTTTACTCCTCAGACACGTGGTCAAAATACAACATTTTCATTTTTCTGGGCTGAAAAACTATTTTCAGTTATGAAAACCTGAAAAACAACATGTAACGTATAGGGACAATGATTTAAGTCAGTTCAGAAAACCAGGTTAGTTGTAATGCTTAACATTAATGAATGAGTCCTTAAACCTTTCTTCTGCTAGTTCTGCTAGCTTTTGTTATGAAATGTGTTAGAGTTGGTGTTTTTTTTAATGTTCAATTTTAACAATAAAAATTGCTGCCAAAGAGATGCTGCTAAAACAAATTCAGTTGTACTTTCTGTACAATGACAATAAAGCTTCTTACTTATTTCTTGTTTAACCTTAAAGTTACAACAACTCATTCTAAGTTAGAGATCAGGGTTTGTAACTATTAGATGGAGGCTTAGTGGTCAGAGAGCTAGGCAACTGCTTTTAAGAGAGGCTGCAAAGGTTGCCGGTTCAAAACTCACACTGATACTGTGCCTGAAACAAAAAGTGCTGGTTTATGATGAAGATGACATAGTAAGGACAATAAGGCCTTACTAAAAAATGGGAGATTCATAGTTTGTACGTTGCATTTTGTAAGTCACTGCTACTTTCATGTAAAATGGAAAACTTCATGATTCCGACTTAAATAAAACCCTATAAAATTTTAAGTTTGGCAAACTCAAAAGCCAAACTTAAAAAGTCAAGTTGAAGTCCTAAACTTAAAATATTCCTGAAGTTTGTTGCGGTTATATTTCTTTTTTTTTTTTCTTTTTTACAGTGCAGCTGCATTCTGCTAAGAGATAGTTTTTAACCACAGCCTTAGGGGCGGATAATATGCTGGTTTATACACGGTCCACTTAGAGGAGGAGAACAAGAAAAAGACTGAAAAGAAAGAATAAAGTGATTTCTTACCAGAATATTGAAGCAGCACCCGAATAACTTAGTATGAGGAGATGCATGAAATAAGGAAATATGCTAAAGTGGTTAGTTTTTCCTTAATTACTAGAGGAACACTGATGGCTAAAAGTCGAAGCTGTTGCCCCTGCAGATTGCACTCCACCAGGGACTCTGTGGAAACCCCTTTTCATTGATTCTGATATGTAGCTGTAGCTCAAGGTGCATTCATATAGAGGAGGATGTCTGGTTTTGGGACCTTACCCCGTAATTCCACATCCTCCGCTCCTGTATGTGTCCGTTCCGCTCCAGACGGCCTCCGTGAGTCTGTAAAAATCACAGCCAACTACTTCCGCGGTTCCTCCGTCCAGCTCCGCTCCAAAGTTTCTTGGAGCCTGAGGAGAGCATGTACGATCATCATCATCACAAGCAGAACGCAAATATTTGGAGAAGATTACCACGTTTGAAGTTAGATGTTGAAATGACAACTCTGCTTCCTTATTTAGTGCAAAAAGGTTGGTTTGCATCCAGTATTTAAATAATACATTTAATTTTATTGTGAATATTTAAAAATTGCATTTACTCAGTTGTTAACAATCTATTTACATTATTTAACTTTGCCAATCCAGAGGTTATTGATTTTTCTTGTTTGCTATAATTGCAGTTGTGTAACTTGACCCGGCCGGAGCCAGAAGGACCGCAACGCAACAGAAAATTGGAGTTGTTCCGTAATTTGACGGAGAACGACAGCGAGCGGGTCTTCTGACGTCGACGTTCGTAGAAGTTACAGAGAATGTGGAACCGTTCTTGTTAATTAAAATAACAACATAGTTGCTCCATTGGTCGGACGTGCGCGTACATGAGCTGTCACAGAGGATGTGGAATCTGAAGGTTGGGGTCCTTTTTTGCATTTTGCAGATGATGTGGTTTTGTTGGCATCTTAAAGGCGTGATCTTCTGCACATACTCCAGCATTTCAAAGCCAATAGTGACACAGCCAAGATGAATTAGCTCCATTAAGGCTGAAGCCATGGCTCTTACCTAATAAATCTTGTAGTGCTCCCTGTAGGTCGGGGGGGCGACTCTGACTCAATAGAAGGACCTTAGGTTGAGCAGTTTCTTTAGGTTTTGGTCACGATACACAGACTGGGGCTTTGTCTCATGTTGTTTCATGCAGTGGTCTAAAAAAAGAGCTGAGCTGATAGGTGAAGTTCCATATTTAGCGGCCAATCCACTTTCCAGACATCACATATGGGCACAAGATATGGACTAAATGACAAGAAAATTTCAAATAAACTGTAAATTTCAAGCGGCTGAAATAAGCTTTCCCCAAAAGCTGGCAGGGGTCTGCCTTAACCATGGTGCAAGAAGTTGCATCATCCTGGGGGAGTTCAGAGCTCCTCCTTCTTCAAAGTACTCAGCTGAAGTGGTTCGTCTAAACAGTCATGCTCTCTGAAAGTTTTCGGAGCACATCTCAAAGGAATAAAACCTGTGTGGACCTGGGCCAGCCTCCTTTCTGACGGTCGGATCTCCTAGGAGAAACTTTAAAGGGTCTCTGCCTGGAGGGCTGGATGCATGACCATTGTTGGAAGTTCTGAATAAGATTAATTGGCAGCGTTTCTGACAATGAGACAGAGAGACAGATTGGGCCTCTGAGAGTAAAGTTCACACATCTGCCTGTGTTCTACAAACTGCTACCGCCCTCCATGTTCGGAAAAACATCTGTATGCAGGAAGAACATTTTGACCCAGCGTACATTTCACATCAAAGCCGAGTGCTTCTCCCAGCAGCCGCCGCGCCTCTGGCTGTTTTCACTGCTGATTTCGCTGCTGTTTGAGCTGCTAGCTGTGGCGTCGCCTCAGGCTTGCAGAGCAGAGTTTCAGTTTACCTTTCAGAGGTGCTAATGTGCCCCCCTTCCCCCCCCTTCCCATCTCCACCCAAGCTTCACAGGCCTGTTTGATATTTTACGCACACTCTCACCCAGTTTAATTCCTCTTTGACAGTTTTAAGATGGAATTCCCTAGCCAGTAGCCATCATCTAAATTAATCCTCTGCCCCTTTGGAGCCCTAAAGTTGGCTGGATTAGATAGATTATGGGAGGACTCTTTTTCTTAGACACCCACTGTCCTAAAAAAGTGCCACTATGTTTTGTGTTAAAGAAAAGATACCACAATCTTTCAGATCAACATTAAAAGGCTAATTTGCCCCAAATTATTGTGATACACTCTATAAAAGGAGTACTTGTGTGAAGTCAGGGGGGTTACACCCAAATCAGAGCGTTTTCGGATTAATGCTCATCTATATTCAACTCGTCTGCAGAGAGCAAAGAGATCACATTATTATTCACAGCTTAGGTGAGATATTTAGGTATTTAATGTAAATCTAAGAGTCAGTTAAATTATTAAAGAACTTTAGTCATTTTCCTATAGATGTTTTCTCAAAGATAATATATCCTGGATTTAACATAGAAGCAGCGAAGATAAACTAAAATTGGAGAAATGTGATCTTTTCTTTTTCATCAGGAAACTGTGGATCAGGTGAAAATGTTTTATTCATTTTTATTGCGACTTCCTGATAAAACATAACTGTAGTAGTTCACCCTAGAGGTAAGAAATGTAAAAGTTGCTTTGAATCTCCCTGAGACTGGTTATGTACAATTTTGGTGATATTGCGAAAGTAAAAGAAAGATGATCGATTGAAACCAGTTGAAGAGTGAGAGAGTTGGTCCTTGCCAAAGTTATCAGTGAGTTAGGACATACATGACAAGTTCAAAAAGTCCTGTAAGTAGTCCCTCTTAAACATTCAGTGTACTACAGAAGTGACTTCTGCTGCTATCACCAAGTGAATATATGTCAATACATATGTATGTATATATATATATATATATATATATATATATATATATATATATATATATATATATATATATGTGTGTGTGTGTATATAACTGTGAATGTACATATGACATCATCTGCCTACTCCAATTTCCTTTGTATTTTTATTCTTATTTTTTTCTCATTTTCTTTTTGATCCACTGTATATAACTGATGCACCTTTTCCTACTTTTGGCACCTTCTTCTGACTATTGATTGACTATTGAGCCGATGGGACACGTGAATTTCTCCAACGTGAGATCAATAAAGCCTATCTTATCTTATTTTATCTTAATCCAGTGGGTCTCTTTGATTTAGCTGTTTTAAATTTTCTCCACGCTGTTTTTTTTTTCTTTTTTAATCAAGAACAATTATTTTGCCTTATAAATTGCCGATAGGACAGGACCAGCAAATAAAATGGAAAATAATCCCAACCATATATTACACATGGAGGATACATTTATTTCATTTTGGTGGTTCAGATACAATCTCCAGATTCTCTTGCGATCCTTCGTCATTCACCAGCGCTCCTGTCATGGCCGTTCTTTTTCCAGGCTCCTGTTGCCTGGTTCGATGCCACTTCTACTGCTGCCATTTTTCTCTAAGCTCATAACCTCAGGAACACGCTGGGTTTCCAGGCAATGTTCCTCCTACTGCCTCTTAGCAGCCATGGGCCGGTTGCAGTGCTGTCCATCTACTTGGATTTCTCCGGCTGATGATCCGCAAGCCTTTTGTCTCTTCAACCATTTTCTACAACCTTTACAGACGGATTTTATATCTGAGAGTCTTTCGTACAACATTTATAGCCCTGCTTATTAGCACCAGATAAACACCAGTGCGACATCTTTGGGCATTAAATCCTAAAAACTTTAGCGAGCCGCTGTAATTGCTATAAAAGATGGGTTAACTGGTTTTGCACAGTTCTTCAGTTTTTTTTTTAACTCAATAGTTAGTTTCACAATAAACTATTATAATTGCTGTGCTCAAATCATTAATCATGTTGTTGGAATAAAAAGATGAGCTCCCAAATGCTCCTTTTAAGATCCAGCCCTTATGGTAACCACGCAGAAACAGAGCCATGGGGGGCTGAATACTTTTGTAACCCTCTGTTATGTTCTACAGAGCGGATCAGAAACCTGAGCGGCCCCATTTCAACAGAGAAAAGAGTTGACAAATAATTTATCAGTTTAAATATTTAGAAGCCGTGCAGAGATCCCTAGATAACAGAGGGCTCAACATCAAAGTGGGAATAAAAATTCAGTGAACACTGATTATTATGTCGCATAAGCATCAGGCGGAACAATTTCCATGTGTCCAAATCCCAGGGCATGCATACATGCATGCTTTTCAGTCCTGCCCTGACCTTTCCTGTTTCCCCTGTCCTGACGGGAAGGTGTTGAGAAGGCGTATGCTGCAAATTAATTTGTACCTCACCGAAACAAAGCTTTGATTTCAGGCCAAATGAGAAAAAAAAACTATTAAAAAAGAAACTAAATGGCAGGAGGCAGAGGGGTCCTGAAGAAAATCTAAGTGGGTTTCTGCTTGTTTCCAATGTGAACAGATTGGAGATCAAAGTTCCTCAGCTCTGCTTCAGCAGACAGCTTCCTGTCGTCTGTCTTTCAGAGAGAAAAAAAAAAGCCTCCCATCTGCTTTATTTCCAGAAAGCCACTACCTCCCAGAACATCCTGTATCTCTGTAGGAATGTTTTCTGAATTGACATGTATTCATAGCCTCAGCCTGTAGGATGATGATGTGAGAAACATCAAACAGCTGAGCTCATCTGCCTGGAGAAAAGGTCAATGGCAGGCTCATCCTGAACATGTAAATTATTTACACTCGTATCCGCACAGGACCGGCAATTAACTGGCAATATTCTGGTTTATCACAATATTCTAACTTACCAAAGAAGAACATTTGGAATATTTAATCTTACTGTAAGAAACATCTGTTAGCATGTTACATGAAAAGAAACGCAAACGCACTTTTTAAACTTTTCCCATCAAACATTCCGTCTTTTTCACGTTTCAAGTTTCTTAAAGCTTTAACACACAGTGGAAAGGCTTTCTCTGATCTCAATATGATTTCATTTAGGAGTTTCAGTGTGGCACATGCTGTGTTATTATGGTCAGGAAGCCTGGAGTATTGATCAAAACAATTTTAAAAGATCATAGGAAATTCTGGATCACAACAAGGGTAACAGCAAGAAACGAGAGCAGGATGAAAGCTTCTAATCTTAAAATAAAACCCCACTCTTTTAATGTTGGCTCCCTTGTTTACAGAGCAGCAGATGGAAAG
This sequence comes from Fundulus heteroclitus, assembly GCF_011125445.2. Classification (NCBI taxonomy): domain Eukaryota; kingdom Metazoa; phylum Chordata; class Actinopteri; order Cyprinodontiformes; family Fundulidae; genus Fundulus; species Fundulus heteroclitus. Next base: position 410,916 of record NW_023396548.1, on the reverse strand, counting down.
CAGTGTAATTCCCTTTTTACAATTCAAATTATAGCATATGATATGTAAAATAATAGTGATTCATCAGATGAGCAATTTTAATTAAGTGATTAACTGCGTCATCTGTTTTTTCAGACACTTTCCAAATGCTAAGATAATGCTACTTCCTCCAACTGTGTCTGAAAATCTGAAAGCAGTTAACCAGAATGTGTTGTTCAGAATGTCTGAAACTATAGAAAAAATGCAATAATTTAAGAAAATGGTTAATAGCTAGTTTAGGATTGTTAGATTAACTTTGTGTTCAGATGTCAAATAACAACATAACACATTTAAATGTAGCACAAAGTGTTGCACGAATAAGTTCCACGTGTTTATTGGAAGCACCAAGCCATGATGTTTGTAGAGCTAACAAAGGTATAAACTCAAAAAAACTGCAAAATTTCTACATTTAAACCAAGGGATGGCAAGGCAAGTTCATTTGGACTGTAAGGAAAACAAAATCACTGATGGACAATGTCTCTACCCCATGCATGGAGCTGTTGCAGAGCTGGAGAGCTCTTTCAGTGACAGACTGATGCACCCCAGATGCTCTAAGGAGAGCTTCCGCAGGTCCTTCCTCCCAGCTGCAGTCAGACTTCATAATCTTGGCTGCTCCCAACAGATATAATAACTGTTTACATCATACTAATTGTTGCACAGGTTTCCGATTCAACCATTACTTGTTTACACTGCCAAATGCAAAGGTAACTTGCACAGGAATCATCACACCTGTTACTTAATTAGTTATGTATTAGCGAGAATGAAAAAAGCTTGTTGGGTAATTCCCATGAATTCCATGCATGCATAGACCGATGCACATTTACATCTACATGTGACAAAAACAAAGGAATATTCACAGTTTACATCTGATTGAAGTTGTTTCCATGACTTCCAGGCAGGGGCGTAGCTGTGGGTGGGCCTAGATGGGCCTCGGCCCACCCACTTTGTGTCAGGGCCCATAAGATGAAGTGGCTTTCCTTTGAAAAAAACTAAAAACTTTTTAGGGGTCACAATAAAAGAAAAGAAAATGAAGTCGAAAAAAATTTAATTTATGTTTGTCACAAACATGAAAACAACAAGCTTCAACAACAAGCTTTACTAGTTCTCAGTAAACCGGCGGCATTCGCTTTAGAGCCAAGGGACTGTAATAAGCTGAATGCAAGGAAATGCGGGAAACACCACATTTATTGAGAAACAGTCAGCATGTAAAGGTGATGTTGGACATTGTCATGATGTGTGCCAGACGGGACATTCGTCTTAGGGGGCACAGAGAAACAGAAGAGGACTGGATTTGTTTTTGGGGTAGGGGAGCTGTGGGGCTGATGCTTCGACTTGTCCTTGAATTCAGGAGCACATACTCAATGCAATTGCACGTTAATGTCGGTGCATACTTTTAAGGGGCATTTTTAGGGTCTTGTAACATTGGGAGCTCCAGCACAGACCCCTCATTCCCCTTCCACCCTCTAAAAAGAGCGCTTCACAATCTGTATTTATTAATTTTCCCCACGATGTTTATCCCTCGTGCACAGCGCAGAACTGAAAAGAAGAATTGTTTCCACCCCCGTCACTACGTCGAACTGGTATCATTGAACATAGAATATGCTGGCATCAGACAATCAGTTCTCAAATAGCCTAATGTTTTTCTATAGCCATCTAGGCTGTGTAGAAAAGTGAGACGCAGTAAAGCACAGAGCCTAAAGGGCTGTGCCTATACAGAATTTGGGGTTACGATACATAAAAAAAAATGTTATTTCCTATAGTGATACTCCTGTAGGCTTAAGACTAAAGCTAGTGGTTTAAAGGCGAAGCAGGTCCGGTTGGAGCACAAACATGAAACATCTGCTTGGAGGACAACTTCAAATCATTCTTTGACATGCGTAATTACACAATTAGAGGCGCCCTGTGCAAATACAGGGGCTAAAATGTCTGGTCAGGGTGGAGGTTGAGATGACAAACCTGTTGCTGTGAAAAGTGATGAATAAGGTTATAAAATGTAACAACCTACAAGAGCAGGAGCAGATCAGAGGGGGAAAAACAAAAGCTGGATCATGCGTAAAGACGCAGCGTAACAACCGCCGCAGCACTTGAAGCATGCGGCAAACCGTATTTTCCCCCTTTGTCAACTGTAATATTGGGTTTAATAAAAGAAAAAGAAATAGCATTAAAAAACAAGTTTGTTTTTTTCTGGGCGTCTGGACCGATGATGCGACGGCAGCTGTTTCTGAGTGACATTACATTCAGAAACGGAAATACTGACTTTGACAGGCTGCCACAGTTTAAATGAGTCAGAACCCACTCTGCAGTATTTTTGTAGCTCTAATTGATCTTATAGGTAATGATCGGTCCGGATAATTTTTTTCCCCGCTGTCAATTTAAGGATGTTCACTTGAACAGAGAAGGTATTTTCTCCCTCCCTCCACCCTGTATTTTCTCCACAGTGAACTTACAAACGGGCAACTTACAAATAAACTTACTTTCAACAATAATTTTTTGGCCCACCCATTTTTTTCAGGCCCTGTCGTAACCAATTTCTGGCGACGCCACTGCTTCAAGGTGTGTTACATTACTATATGAAGCTAAATGTGATTCTACTTCTTTATACATGTTTGCACCATAAAGACTCAAACTCCGGGGAAAAAAACCCATCAGGTTCGATGCTCCTTGGGTTAAATGAAACTGGATGGAATTGTGCTTAAGTGGATTTGGGTGAGTTTTTATACTTACTTACTTTTAAACTTAATTGCGTGGACACTTTCACTCATTCAGTTTTGTTTATGCCAAATTGGGTGTATTTGTATGTGTATGCAGGCTTCGTACATGAGGCCCATTGACACAAGTTTTGCACTTTTTCCAACTCTAAGAGTTATTCCGCACCTTGTCTTGTCAACTTGCATCAGTTTTTGTTTAGAGACACAACCTGTGTTCCTCTTCCTCATGGTGTGATGAGCTGTAAGGTTTTGACTTCAGGTCAGCTCGGATGATGTTACCTGCAACCGTGTTTTTATGTGTGGCTTATTATGCATGCCTGTGTCTTACATTTCTAAATGAGTATGAATCTGTCCGAGCTGTGTATTCGAAGCACCTGAGTGGGAATGTCCGTCTGTATAACACATTCCAATAGTCATGTAATTTCTGAGCATTTACTTTAAAATCATTTCAGCCGTGTTCTGATCCGTTTGATCGCTCATACATTCATTTCCAACAGTTTTTTTTTTTTTTCCGAAGAAGCGATTCTTATACACAACAGGGAATGTGAGCCTGCACGCTCAGTGCAATTACACCAATGAATGGGGACACTAATTGACTGGAAGCTGAAGTTTCCCCCCCTGCAGAGGGTAAACATTGTAATTTCTGCTCTGGTTTTGACCAACAAACATCAGGAGACAATTTACAGTTGCTTTTCTCACAGCACCATGCCTTTTAAGCTCAGACAGTAATTTGAAGCAGATTCTACACATGCAGTGGGTGGAAGAGAAGCTTAAATATTCATGACATCTGAAGCTAATTGTCCTAATTCATCTGTGAGAAAAACCAATAATGATCAACTTTAAGCTTACAAACAACCCTCAGACTTGTCTAAGTGGTCAAGTGTTTAATATACTCGAACCATCGTTCATAGCCTTTTAATAACCTGTTAATTATCCTCATCCTCCAGGTTCAGGTAATTCTTTCCCTTAAATTAAAGTGTTCTGGACACAGAGAGTGCTTTTGTACGTGAGGAGACATCCACCCTCTCTGTCTCTGCTTCCTTTTACTGCATTACCGACAGGCAGAGAGATTTTGAGACGAAGCACTTCAAGGAAACAAATCATCCTCATTTGGTTGAGAGTTCTGGTTTTCCATAGCTCAAAATGCTTTTATTATTTAAGAAATAGTTTTTAAATAACTGATCGACTTTGAAAAACAACAAGAAAGCGGAGGGTATTTTAATTATGTTTAAAATGTTCTACATTGTTAGGCTTTCTGGATCTAAAATATGATGTGTCACCTTTAGGTTTCATCTCATCCATGAGACCTTGCAGCCTAATTTCATTGAATTCCTGTTGTAATGACCCTACTGATGCAGGTACAGATGATTTGAACTGTGTGATATGTTAAAATGCACATCAGGTTTAGTCAGTTTATGACGGAGAACATTTAATTCCTTCCTCACCTTTCTGTTAAATGAATGTCAGCATTTGTTAATTCAATCAGCCTCATGTTAGAGTCAGAAAAACATTTGCAGGATATTACTGGTCCCATCTAAATATCAGGAACGGATCTGTTGAACACGGAGACAGAAATCACACACAGGAAGTGTGAAGCTCTCAGATCAAACAGGGAGAAAGTCATCTGAAGGTAACGCGCGCCGCTCTTTTCTCCGCTCCTGTTTAATTTCTGATTATCACACAGCTATGCGGAGCGTTTCCGCTGCATCGCCCTGTTTGCTCAGGGCTCTTCTCCAGCGAGGCAATAACTGATGAATATTTAAAGCTCTCTGAAATGGATCGTCAGGTTCATTCCAGGTGTCAGCAGTTCCTCCCTCCTGATGAGATGACCAGACTCTCTGAAAGATCATCTAATAAGGGGCGGCTGACACACTGATCTGAAGTCATCCGAGCAAACGGGAAACTGGAAGTTAAACTGGGCTCCAAAGTCTTCTGCAGAACTGTGCTTTAAATGTATTACCAATTAAAAAAAAAAGACTTTATAATCATTCGTACAACCTCTATATGTAAGTTTACTAAATGATCTTTGCCAAAATGCAAAGCAGGAGTCAGTGGCAGGCCCAAAACCTTTTGCTTTTGGCAGATAACAAAAACCGAACCAAACTCACCAAGCACCACGAAGGCTGCCTCACCACAGGAGTAGAAGTGTTAAATAAAGAACTGAGATTGCCAGTAACCATTTCTCAGTCGGCTCTGGATTTAGAAATTTCAAATTACTGTCAGTGTCAGATCCACTGAGCTGTGTGGAGGTTGGTGTGTGGATGTGTGTCTATTCATACATTTCCTAACCAGGTGGAACCGGCAGGTGTGGCTCTGCAGCTGCAGCTTGCTGTGGACCAATCAGGAGGAGCATAAAGAGGAATAGACACCGCATCAACGACGGCAGATTGTTTCCTCAACCAGCATGGCAATCAGGCCTACAGTTTCTACCTTACTCTTGCAAGTTCTGGGTTTGCTGTTCTCCTTTATCAAAAAACTGTCCATGCCTTCTTCGAGTTCTCACGCTCCAGTGCCCTCCTTCCTCCCTCCTTCGACTTTTGGAGAAATCCTCTCAGCATCCGATCCGTTGATCAGCTTACCGCTCCTCTTGCTGTCCTCCTGGTGCCAGCCATACCTCCAGCTCCCCTGCCTGTCCGCCCTCCAACGCCATCCAGGGCGCTACACACTCAATCCTGGGAAGAAGAAACAAAGAGACAGCACCATCACCTACCAAACTCAGTCTCTGCGGATCTGCTCACCTTCCCCTGGACCTTTTCCAGTGTCAAATCAGTAGGGACTCGCCCCGCTCTTTCTTTTAACAACCTTTCCTAATCAGTCAAGACAATGAAGAATTTCACCTGCAACTCGGAGGAGTTACCCTCCAGCTTTTTTTTGCGCACAATAAATCTGGTAAACATTCTCTCTGTCTTCGGAAATGTTGCTCGGAACCAAAACCCGTGACAGTCTGGAATGATTCAGAGTCTATGTTTTGGGGGTTCTGGTTGATTTGCTCCTATTGGATTTAAATAGACACCAAACCTCTGTGTGTGTGTGTGTGTGTGTGTGTGTGTGTGTGTGTGTGTGTGTGTGTGTGTGTGTGTGTGTGTGTGTGTGTGTGGAGGGGGGGGGGGTTGGGGGGCGTTGCCTGGATTGAAATCCTATTGAGTTTCTGTGGCGTGACCTTAGAAAGCCAGCCTGATTGAAAGCCCCACACTATGACTAAATTAAAGCATTCACGGAAAGAAGAGCGGGCCAAGTTCCTCCCTGATGGGAAAGACTCGCTGCCAGTTATCATGAATAAATGGTGGTAGTTGTTGCTGCCAATGGGGGCAAAGCCGTAGCTTAAGCTTTATTTTCCTCTTTTTAATAAATGCAGACATCTTTGAATACCTATTTTTCGTTTTCACTTAGATGGTCTTAAAAAAACTAAACACCGTTACATGATCTGAATTATTCAATTGTGTAAAGAAAAGCTAAATCAGAAGAAATATTTGAGCAAAGAAATGTTTTTTTTTCCCCAGCACTTTATACATAAAATTACCTTTTAACCTAAACATAGACATAATCTGCTGTCTGACAAAAATGAATTGTTTTCTCCCAGACATCTTTTATTGAGACAGACTTACAGTTTTATATCATCTCCTTTTATTCCAATCTTTCTGTAGCTACTAAACAACAATAATTTGTCCATAATTGTTAAAGCCAGTAAAAACAAATACAGCTGTGAGCTCTGACTTAAAATCGAGGGAACAAAAGCTCTGTTCACACTTTGCAATGAACACATCTTTTTAAAAAAAAAAAAAAAATTAACGGTTTTCTGTATCTCAACTCCCTTGTGATATATGCAGCTGAGAACCAAAAGAAATCCCAATTTCATCCAAGATTAGTCCAATCAATCAGCAACATTACTTTTAACTATCAGCATTTTATTGACCTCCCTTATTGCTTTAATTTAAGTTTATATTTAATGTTTTTTTTCCCCTCAGTGTACCAGCTTTTTTTGTTTTTTTTATTGATTATTGTCTTAGCTGTTTATTTCTACCAATGTAAAAAAGAATGCCCCCTTTGAGACACAATAAAGGCCTTGAACTCAGGTTGTTCATGCTGGTTAGAAACCCCTACCCAACGATCTCCGGCGCAGCCACCTGACATAGAGGATATATCGTAGACCTGTCCTCCCTGCAGCCTTTTTAATATCTCTCAGTTGGGACTGATTATATCTATTTCTGTTTTTGGCACCCCTGGAAAAATTATTCCATAAATAAGAATAGTAAAGAAGTTTAACGTGCCAAAACTTGACTTCTGCTTTTAAAATACCAATGTTCTTATTAAGTTGTAATAGAAGAAAATCTTTGATGTACTATATTTTGGATTATTTGAAAGTTTAATTAAAGGACATATAAAATGCCCGAATCATATTATTAAGTATTGTAGCTATATTAATCTGAAATCCTTAATACGGAGGGATTTCTTTGCCAGAGATGTAAAAAAAAAAAAAAAAAAAAAAAAGTTTCCACCTTGGCTTGCCAAATCTGCAGAAAATTTGCTAAATATTCACGTCTGTTTTTGAGCGGAGGAATTGCGCAGCAGTTTGTGTTTTTGGACCTGAACACTCCCAGAGACCGTCACACAGCTGGCAGCAGCAGGTCTGCGTCGCCTCTTTTGTGTTAGCCGCTCTGTCTGAGGACGAATCCTGTTAGGAGGGATTAAACCAAGTCGCCTTGTTGGTGTAATGTTCCTGTTTTCCTCAGGCAGTGTCCCCGCGGTAAGGTTTTTTGTCCTGTGCCGTCAATCATCCTCTCGACCACTGTCTTCCTGTCACACTTCATCCTGTGAGATTTGTTCAGGCTGCAGGATCATCATTGCCGCCATGAGTCAAAATGAAAGCTGGGCCAGACTTTGATCTACTTAGCGGGTCATAATCTGGGCTCTGACAAGTGACAGAGTGTCAGCAGCCGATAGTGATGGAGAAGCAGCTGGTTGTCTGGGCTACTGCAGCCGCTTGTTCTTACAAACAATCAGGGAGATAAAACAGAAGGTCATCAATGTAGATGATCACATTGTTCTTATTCTGCTTTAATGAATTCCCTCTGAATTGTTGTCAGGCTGGTTCAGACACCGTTCAGGCTCGTTTTAACTGGTTCTGAGTTATAAACATAGAACAGTACCGTCGTGGATGCCTGTTTTAATCCAGCGTCAGACTGGAGGTTCTTTGACATGTTTCACTTTATCATAAGTACAGGGTTGCGAAGGGATGGTGCTTGTGAACAAAGTATAGCTCTAGAGAGTTGCTGATTTTGCAAACCTCTTTTCTAACGTTTGCGGTGACTTACCTTTAAAATCACTGGGAAAAATGAGACACTTGAAAATGATTGGAGCTTTTATCGTGGTTGAGAGATATTAATGTGAGGCTGGGAGGAAATCATTTCGGACTACAGAGATGTGGTGAGAAGAAAGAAGAGAAGCCGAGGAAGTTCCGACAATCTTGAATGAAACAATGTGAAAAGCTGTATTTGGATTTTCTTTTGAGAATAAAACTTACATCCCGTTCAACATAGAATTTTTCATGAAGTTTTTGTATAATGGTACGGCGCACATTAACCATTGTTCCATACGTACTCAGGTCTTGAGGCTGATATGGAAACAGGAAAACAGATATCCGATGCCAGGCTTCCTTCGGTTTGTTTGTGACAGAACATTATCCTCACAGAAGCAGATCTGGACAGGATATCACCTCCAGAGCTCTTAGACTTAGACTTAGACTTTCTTTATTGTCATTTTGTATACACAGAGTGCATACAGAACGAAATTTCGTTTTCACACAGCTCAGAAATATTGCAGTAACTCTACAGGATACCTTGCAGTGAATTACAGTGAATTACAGTACAGGATAAAGTGCAGTGATCAATCGCAGTCCCTTATAGGATAAATTTCAATTTACTTCCGGATAAAGTGCAGCAGTGAACAGTAGGCAGTTGAAATGTAAACAATGTAAACCAAATGTAGACAAATATGCAGTAGGGTGCAGCAGTGATTTAAGTAGTCACCATCCATGGCTGAAAACTGCAAGGAAAGGAAAAGGTGTTTTTTCCTTCTGTACTGCATGTACCAGCATGAGCTCAACAGTCCTACATCCAATATATATATATATATATATATATATATATATATATATATATATATATATATATATATATATATATATATATATATATATATATGTGTGTGTGTGTGTGTGTGTGTGGGGGGGGGGGGGGGGGTAAAAACAGTCACTTTATCCATTTTACTTCAATAAAAGACTGCAACAGCAAATAAAATAGATTTGGCATAACATTATGACCACTGGTAAGTGGATTGAATGAAACACTCTTCATTGTTGCACCGGTTAGTCAGTGGTACGAATCAGGCGGTCAGTCATTTTTGGTGGGAAGGACAGGAAGGGTTGTAGGTATTGAAATTAGCTTGATAACGAGGACAACATTATCATGGCAAGACTTGTCATGGAAGGGCTGAAATTATCCCAATCCATCAAAAGGGAAAGGCGACCAGTCTATCACAGGGGAGACAAACAGGACAGAAAAAATGGAATATATACTCACTTCATCCGTTTACATTGGCCAATTAACCTAACATGCATGCATTTAGGTACGTATAAGCCAGACTACCCAGAGGAAAATTCATCCATGCATAGTGCATGGAGAGAGCAAGGAAAATCCTAATGCAAAGGCTGACGCTGGGATTTGCACACAAAACCTGCAGTGCTATCAACAAGAACCACAGTTCTGTCCCAACTGAGACATGGACAGTCTTTATGGGGAAGCTAACAACAGCTCCATTTCAGACTTAAATTGTATCATGTTTTTATACAAAGGAATCAGACAAACAAATCATTAAGAAAAAATTCTATGGAAAGTTTCCAAAAGCATTAAAATTGTCCATTTATAAGAAAAGATTTTGAATAGTGAAAAGATGGATAAAAAAATAAATTGTTCAACTTTTATACTAGATTCAACTTACTAAATAATAATAACTTCAAAAATATGAGTAAAATAATAATAAATTAATTGGGCAGTCTTCCTCCCGAAACATGTTTTTGCTGTGTTCCCTTCACCTGGACAGCGAGCCCCAGCGTCTCTGGTGTATCTGATGTTGTGTAAGTGAGCTTTGGCTCCAACAACTGATCTGGGTCAGAACCGGACAGGTGATGAAACGCTCATATGTTCCGACTGAGTTTGGAAACCCCGAACAAGCAGGAGTCAGACAGAGCCTGCCTGAGTCGGATCGCTAATTGCTTGTTCTCACGTCCGTGTGGATTCTGTAAAGTTCTCTTCTTCCTGGTTTCTTAGTTCCAAAAGGCCCCCGGTTCTAAACATCTTTCCATCTGGCATGTAAACCAGAAACGCTCGCAGCTTGCCCTCATGAGAAAAAAAAATCAGACAGTTGTACAAATAAAGTCATGTAAATATTCCAGAGAGAAAACAACCCTTTGCTGTGCCTGTAAATACACTCTTCCTTTCTGCAGAGCAACGGCCTGAATTGCTCTCAGAATTGTTGATCTTGTGTGTTGTCAGTACATAGTTAATTTCCCCGGGGAGCAGCATGTAAATTGCACGCCACTGAACAGTGCTAATAGCTGTGGTCTTGGAAATATGTTTGGCAGCAGCTTCCAAGAGGCTCGCAGAGGCGCAGCATCCGAGGAGCTGCGCTTCCTGCTCATTATTCCGCAATTGGGAACAAGTGTTTGGGCTCCATCTTTGTATATTGCCTTGTGGTCTCTCTGCAATTTGTCGTTATTATGTTTCTGTTTTTTAGGGGGCGAGGTACATTTTTGTGATTATCAAAGAAGATGAAGCTGCTCACAGCGAGCATCTGCTGACTGGAGACACGGAGGTCTGCAGAGCTCTGACCTCATTGCTGCATCACAAGCTAATTACTGTCAGATTTATAGAAATATTTACAACATCCACCTACACATCTTTCTTACAGGCGCACAAAGTAAACTAACTGCACATCAAGTGAATGGAAAGTAGGTTAAAGCTTTTCTAGTTTTTTTTTTCCTTCGCTCTGTGCCTATAAAAAGATAACAAAGATAGAAGATGCATAAGGAGAACCGGCACACAGAAAGGGCAAGAAATCCAACAAAGTCAGAGCAGCTACAAATATTGGAGTTGAGTGAAACTTAAACTTCGGACATAATCAAAAATTATCAAGAACTCCATCAGGTAAAATCCTGTCATTCCCTTTTTGGTTTACTTATGACTTTTTTTGCAGAATGCAAAAGCAAACCTAAACCCTTCATTAGCCGAGTCAATCACACGGTGGGCCAAAATTAAAGACTTGGACAAAGCTGTGGCCATCCTTGATATTTAAAAGAATGTCATATTCTTCAATTACAGACAAACAAATCTATCCTTTATGTTTAAGGAACAGACATTTTGCTCCCCGCCTGAAACCAAGTTTCAGATTTCCAGTTTCCACCAGGCCATTTTTAGACAGGGTGGCTTGATGCGAGTCGTAGTAACATTAGGTTACTAATGAATGTCAAGAGAATAGGGAGGCTTGTGGGTTGTGTCTGACATGCCAACAAACCAGCAGAGCATTATGGGATTTGTAATATTAGCTGTGCCTGCACAATCTGCCACGGGCCCAGCTCGCACAGACAGTTTGATTTATCTCATGGCTCAAATATAAACTGAGTGGGTCTGAGTTTTACACATATGCTCCACAGGTTTGCACTTCACTAAACAGAGGTCTCGTAATTGTTCTGAGGTTTTCTTGTTTCAGCCTATCTGCCATAAGTATTGATTTATAATTTATATGCGGTCCTGCTGTACGGACTACTCTCAAACCAAACTGGCCAAACAGATCTACACAATATAGCAAAGAGGACGATGTTACTTCCAAACAGAAGCTCCATCCTTATAAGGACTAAAAGCATGATTCAACAATTATAGTTATTAGACATTTTCTTCATATAGTCTAAATGGAAGAAAATTTTAATACTTTTAATTTGATTAATGAAGAAACGGATTAAACTAACAGATTATTGAGTAAAAATATTTGGAAATATGTCCTCAAATTATTTAAAACAATGGTACATTTTTACTGTATGAGGTAGCTGGGTCTGACTAATTTCTACATATAAAGAGTGAAAACTGGCACTAACTCACAGGGGGGAAGAAAATAAAGTGGAGTCTCGCTCTTCATAGTTTTTATCAACAGTTCTAAACAACATTATCTTTTGCTTAATTTGGAACATCGAGGCTAATAATATAAAAAAAACAAATAGGTCTCATCTAGAGCAAACAGACTATGAACAGTGGCGGCTTGTCAATAGGAGGAGCTCCAGTACATGAATTACGAAATAAAAAGTAATTATCACATCTGTTCTCTCCTAAAATGGGTCTGACCTTAGAGAATTCCCATTCCATTTTGGGTTTGTTTGAGGTTATTTTTTGTGTAAGTTACACTTTTTAGATGAGTGTCTGTGTATGCTTGGAAACTTTTGTCTTCCATGTGACAAATGTTAAAGACTGTCCTAGAGGGGCAGCTGCACCCGTTGCCAATCAGATCTTTTTTCAGAAAAAAAAGAAAAAAAAAAGAAAGAAAAAAAAAGATCTTTTGGTTTCATTCTTCATCCAATTAGATTAATTCATCCCAATTTTCCCTCAAAGTCACACCCCTGGCAGCTCAGATGCCCCAGTGCGAATGTCACCTAAACATACGGATGCAAACGAAACAACAATAGGACAGGAGGGAATGGCAAAGAAAATTTGGTAATTTACATTCAAAATAAAAACTTCACAAGGCTTTCCCTGGAGGAACAACACGAACAAAGGAACTTGGAGCGGACTGAAAAGACTTTAAAATCCAGCAGCAGCAAAGTGACCATGATCAGATTCATTTTTAAGCAGAATAACAGAACCTACTTGCTGTTAAAGGTCAGCATCCACCCCCATACACTTATACATTTTAAGTTATCATTTAGGATTCTTCCACACTTATTTATGCACACATAATGTAAATGCAATTTGTAACTCAAAGGACAAATTCTGAGTGTTTAGCCCCATTGTGTTATATAAGATACATCTGCATTAGTGCTCTAACAACTAATCGTAACCTGTTGGTGCATTTAGTGTCTTTGAAGCTGTTAATGATGTCACAGCCACCCTTTAGGTTGCAAGTCAGAAAACCGTGGGCTTTAATTGTTTTGCTGCCAACTACCAACTGAAATACAGGTACAGAAATATAAGCTAATAATGTTTCTGTAGTTTGTATAACATAAGAAACATTTTTAGAGATCAGTATTTTACTGCATTGTGTGGAAATGAGAGAAGTATCAGATGTGCTTAATTTTTGCTTTCTGCTGAAAACTGTTACTACATTCTGTGTATATGGCAGCCATGCAGCTAGCTCCAACGTTCCCAGCTAGTATTTCTACTCCAGTGAGGGTCCTTCTTGTTTTTCTGACTGATAACCTGTAAAATGAGATCACAGAGAATGTGTATGGAAAGAAAACGGGGTATATGTTTATTTTCTGTGCTCTGACAGAAAATACAGTTTAAGATCTTGTATCTACAAATGGTAAATTACTTGTACTTGTATAGCACTTTAACTTGTCCGACAACCCCAAAGCACTTTACACTACATTCATTCATTCATTCATTCATTCATTCATTCATTCATTCATTCACAGACACACATTCACACCCTGACGGTGGTGAGCTATGTTAGCAACCACAGCTGCCCTGGGGCAGACTGACAGAGGCGAGGCTGCCATACATCGCTGCCACCAGGCAGGAAATTCAGGTCAAGTGTCTTGCCCAAGGACAAAACAACTGAGACAGTCGGAGCAGGGGATCGAACCAGCAACCTGCCAATTGCAGGACAATCAGAATCAGAAATACTTTAATAATCCATGAGGCAAATTGTTGTTTCAGTACAACCGCCATAACATACACAAACAAATATCACAAACATTTCGGGGGGAGACGATTTACTAAGGCCTTGCTGCCAAGATGGCACTGCCATTACTCTGTGAAAAGATAGAGGCCACAAAAAAGCGAAGGTGAGAGGGAAAAAAAACATAACTCTGCACAAAAAGCACAAATATGACGAGACACATATAGCAGAAGGTAAACATTTGAGACCAGTCGCGTGTAAGTTCATCGGTTTATATGAGCATAAGTTATGTGTGTCTCCTTATGTTCCACCCTGCGCTCTTTGATTTCAGAGCATGGGTCTCCTAAAGGTTCCTGAGGCTAAAGGAAAACTGTACAGGAGCTTTTTCCTTTTGTGCCCCATCTTTGTGTAACAATTTTCCCCAAGACAGTTTTTTAAAGCAAAGCTAAAGACCCACATGCTTACTTTATCACAGGCAACTTAATCTGTTTAACACTTAGTTTGAATATGCTTTATAAATAAAGTTATTATTATTATTATTATTATTATTATTATTATTATTATCATTTGACAGAAAATAAACACAGGTAACTGATGCCCTCAAAAGATAGTCACAAAATGGGTACGTGTTTAATTTAAAATGGTTCTTTATGGTCTTGTGTTTTCTTTGTAATTGTTTGATGTTTTAAAAAGCTAATAACATGAAGTTAAAGTGTTAGTAAAGCTAGTTACTTATTTCAAAAGAAGACAATGTTGTGCTGATTGTGCATCAGCTGATTTGGTGGACGACTCAATCATTTTTGACGTGTCAAGCTTTGTTAATTATTTTCTGTTTGTAGCCTTGGTCGTAATTTTATTGATAAGAGACTGTCAAATGTGAACGTTGAAAAGAACTAAATGTATTCACTAAAAACGGTTTGCTGTCAGATAAGCTGGATTCTCCAAAGGGGTAATGCAAATTGATGAGATGTAACACTAGAAGTGAACAGAAAACTTACCGCTTTGTGACCCTTGTGAGGCTGTTCCAGACGATTGCTCAGCCATTTGCCAGCTCATGGACACAGGTAAGACTTTACTCAAACAGTCTCAGCTCAATATGCTTCGACAGAAAATAAAACACCTGGAAGGACTGATACCCTCAAAAAGGAGGTCATTCTCATTTAATATCTTAAGGAATAGTTAAAGGCATGGTTCAAAAAAGGAATTAGCTTTTGTAATTGTTTTCATTCAATGTGCATAATAATGTTATATGACATTTTTTTAATTTATACACCACTGTGGTTGCATACAAAGTTTTTTACGAAAGATTGTCACGTCCTGCTCGTGTATTAGTTGTAATTTTGGCTTTTTACTCTTTGTTTTTGCACAGTTTGTTAGTAAATAAAGCCTTTCATGTTTATTTTGTAATGATTACTGCTGGTGAACCCGATAATCAGCCGGACACAGAGTTACGTTTAAAAGGTTTATTGCGAAGATGATGAGTAATGGCAGGTGAGGCAGGCAAACAGAACCAGACCAGGCAGATGAATTTTGGCTGAAGGTGCAAGCAGGCAGGTATGAGCAGGAGACCAGAGGATGCAGGTAGTGAAAGATCAGAACAGGTGATGCAGAAATCATGACAAAAATCTATATTACATTTTGTCACACAGTCATACATTTGATTAGGTCAGGGCTGACCAACATGGTGCCCGCGGACACCAAGTAGCCCCCAAGGACCACATGCTGGGCCCTCAAGCCTGTTCTAAAACTAACACAACCATCTAGTGAGCTGCATCTAAAATGTTATTTTAGTCTGTTTCTCTACTTTTGTAATCACACTTGTAATTACATAAATTTAAAAATGACAATATCTAAAAAAAAAAAAAAAAGGATTAAAAATATGTTTATTGGCGAACTGTTCTAGTTCAAAGGTCAGTACAGGTCGCCCTTCGTGTGACACAATACCGATGATTAGCTCTCAGTTTCAAAAAGCTTGCTGACCCCTGGATTAGGTCTTCATGTCTTCCATTAGCCTCCTTCTGGATGAAGATCTCTACAACCAATTAGAATGGGGCTGTAACACAGTTTGTCAAAACTACAAGTGTTGCTAGACTCCTCACATGGTCATGCTGTTACCACTGCTATCATGTTCTACCCAGAAGCCCAATATACTGTCACCACATTGATAAAATTTTAAATTAAAAAATTGCACCCTTAAAAGTCTCCAGAAACCTTCACCCTCTTTCATAATGAAAGATCCTCCGATAGCAAGCTCTTCGCAGTGTGACCTTCTCTTTGTTTTGTCACGTCCTAGATTTAAAGGCTGATTCAGATTACTCCAGACCACCCCTGTCTCATAGTAACTGTGAAGATGTATTTTTCCATCCAATTTTCACAATAATCTCCAACTTTGAATTAAACCAAACTTAACTTTTTACTAATTATGTTTTATGAGGGTGCAAACGTTGCTCAGCGCTACATGCGCTGAGGCTACGACTCAATGAACAACAACATATCGTCTTTGTGAAAGATTAAAGCTTAGGCTGCTGAGTTGCTCAGCGAACATATTTGGGCTGAATCCAGTTCAGTCTAACAAAATTAAAAGCCTACATCGTAAATATTTAAATTGGCTTATATAACATTTTTTTTGTGCATTCTGAAATGAAAGGAGAACAGACCACAGATAAAGACCCAAACAGAAAAGAAGGTACCAAGCCATCCTTCCTTACATTTTCTATCCATCCACCTGCCAGTCTCTTCATCAAACAACTCAGCTTTATGGTCATCCATCTATCTTTCATTCCGTCCATCCATGATCTTCTATCTTCTTCTATTTGAGGAAGCTCATTTTGGCTGCTTGTATCCGGGCTCTCGTTTTCAGGCACAATTCATATCCTATGACCTTAGGTGAAGGTTGGCATGCCGATTAACTAGCAAACTGCGAGTTTCACCTTTTATGCGTCACCATGACAGACCAGCGCAGTGCCCTCATTACTGCAAACGAAGGCCCAATCCACCTATTGCTAGGGCTGAATCCGGCTACCTTACAGGGGAAGCTAATTTCAGCCAGGATCTTGCTCTTTCGGTCATGATCCATATCTCCTGATGATAGGTGAGGGCATGAATGTCAACAGGTCAAGCACAGCCTTTTCTTTATCATAACAACCCAGAGCAGCGCCTGTATTACTGTAATCAGATTTTCCATCCCATGAACAGGGAAGGACTGGGTAAAGACCTGTGGATTTTAAGAACAGGAACTATGAAATGTGTCCCAGTTATGAAGGGAGGTTACTCCATAGATAAAGAGGTTACTCTAGGATGTTTGAGTGTGGTAAGGTAGGAGGGAGAAGTGTGACATTTGTTCTGGTTGTGCATCAGTGGTTCGTATCATTACCCATTAAGACCTACTAGGGGGTGGTAAATGGTAGAGTGAGAGTATTTGATACCTGTGTGGCTTTTAAGTACCATCCGATCCTTGTAAGAGATCCTTGTCCAACGTGAGAGCTGCAGCAACAGTCTTGGCACGCAGTTGAACTTGTTCTATGTGTGGGTTGGACTTATAACTAATAATGTTAGTGGAGTTCATGGATAGCATCTCCAGGGACATTCATGGGGAGGAAGATATCTGGTTTGAAAACTTCAGTGTTTCGTCTTCGGTTTTGATGATTTGGTTATGTGTTTTCTTCTTTAGGCCATGACCTCCACCATGCACTGGAGAGAGTCAGCTCTTTTTTAATCTGAGTCCATGGCTCAGTCTTTGGGCATCTGGACATTTAGAAAAAAATAAACAAAAAGCACATGTTTGCCTTAAGTGAATTAAGTTGTTTCTCCCCGTCTTCGGTTAATTTAAAACTGCATGTGGGATTGTAGAGCTATAACTAATGACGAGTCTGTTTTTTTTTTTTTCTGTTGAAATCTCCTGAAAGGCTTCAGTCATATCTCCCTGCATCTGATGATGGATGCTAATTACAGCAGCTGATGAGGGATGAAGAGCTCTGATGGAAATCATCAGGAGGGAGCAACCACTGGGAGAGATCAATGATCCTCACACCACTCTCGTTGGCACCCCTGGTAAAGATATGTAAAAAGACTTAAAATACATTCATATTCAGCAGCATCGTCTTAGATATTTACAAAAATCCTCCTTTTCCCAACTGGCTCAATGTACTCAAAGTATAAGAAACACATTGGGACAATAATATTAATAATAAAAAAAACTTTACCGGCGCTATAACCCTCTTTCTGAGTCTGAGCAAATGTCAGCAGACAGGCGAGATACACAGATACTGTTTTTTTAAGTCAAGAAGAAGAGAGCCCATACGGTTAGTAAACGCTCAGCAATTAGATGTGTCCAGAAAAGAGATAGGGTTAACCCTCATGGCCAGTATTAATTATGTTGGAGTATCTGTGATGCTGTGGCCCTGTGGGGCATAAATTCTAGGAACTCTGATGTCCTCTAACAGGAAAATAAGAACAGATAATCTCAGGGTCTGCCAGCAGGATAATGATGCAAACCATCAACACATACGTGGTTCATCAGACCCAAATTCAAAACAGCCCTCCCAGTCAACAAATCTAAATATTATTGTTTTAAACCCTACGGGTAAACCTGAAAAGTACAGAGAATAAAAGAAAGCTGAATGAATTATCAAAGATCCCACTCTCCAAGAGACAACATATAAGAGACGTCTTGTTAGCAAGACGGGAACAATATAGTCAGCACTACATCTGACTACTTTTTTTGTCTGCATATAGGCATAGAATGGATGTTTTTGAAGCTTTAACTGTCAGCACATTTTCTTTTAAATCTGTAGTTGGCAATCCTGTTCAGAAACACGATTTGTTATACTGGGTGGAAGAAAAATAAATAAATCAGACCTCTGTTGGAGCTGCAGGCCTATAAAAAACTCTGACCAATTCCCGTCAAGTGCAATTGTCCCAACTTTAATAAAAATGGATTTCTCAACCTGAAACTAAACACTAAATGTTTGTGTAAGATTGTGAGTCATGTCTGATCTTTGAAATATTTTTAATTGATTATTTCACATTATGATAAAATGTTATCACAAGACTCTGGTTAAGGATGTACTTGACATTATTTAAAATTTTCAGAAAGATTGTGAATATACAACACAAATTATACACAGCTGAGTCATTTTACGAACTTCTGTGTTTTTGTGCAGGCTCTGTCTTCTCAGGTCCCCAAACTCCCAGCAGATGGCCGTTCACACTGAGCCGGGTTCTAGATCTGCTGGAGGTCTCTTACCCTTAAAGGGGGGTTCTTCTGTCCACTGTCGCCACATGCATGATCAGAATGAGAGATTGCTGCGATGTCAAGGACTTGATGCACGTGGCTGCTTTCCTTTGAAAACCTTTGCCTACCTGGAATTGTGAAGTGAGCTTGACTGCCTTGTTTTAGAGCTGAGATCAGATCAAGATGCAAAGTATGCAATTGACCTTGAATCTGAGTGACCGGAAGAAAGAGATTCAATATTTCTGTTTATTAACTAGACTTTATGGTAAAGTGCCTTGGGACACATAGTTTTTAATTGTTGCTATACAAATAAACTGAATTGAATGTTTTTCTTGGCATAACCCTCTCCATTTATTTGGGCTTGGGACCAACACAAGGAGCTCAAAGGACTCTGGACCCTTGTGGCTGGATTAATATGTCTGTTTTTATTTATTTATTATTACTGTGAATGCAGTAGGCATTCACAGTTCTTGAGATCCTGTTTCTCTTTATTCTTTATTATTATTATTACTGTGAATGCAGTAGGCATTCACAGTTCTTGAGATCCTGTTTCTCTTTATTACTGTGAATGCAGTAGGCATTCACAGTTCTTGAGATCCTGTTTCTCTTTATTCTTTATTACTGTGAATGCAGTAGGCATTCACAGTTATTGAGATCCTCTTCCGCCTTTTTACTGTTTAAAGTTTGATTCGCTTCTCCTCCTACAGTTTTTCTCCAATTTCAACCATTCAACTTTTAAACTATTCAGCTTCTTCTGGAATCGATGGCTATATCTTTTTGTACTTATATCTTTTCAACTTTTTAAAATATTCAGCTTTTTCTGCACATTTTCAGCTTTTTTTTTCTCCCATAGGAAATGAATGTAATTCACTAAAATTCCGCTCATTTCAGCTGCTTTTTGACAGCTTACTGCTTCAGCCTACTTTCAGCTAGAAACGCCATTCAACTTTTAAAATGTAGTGATATCTTTCAGCTATTATGATATATTTCAGCTTTTTCATATCTTTTACCATTTTCATATAGAACCTCCTTAAAATAATTTTGGCTTTTCAAGAAATTCAGCAAATAACATGCGTTGCTATGGTCGTCAAGGAGGCAGTTATAGAGTGCGCACTCTAGAAATTCAACTAATTCTTCTTCTTCAAACAACTTCTTCTCACTCGCTCAATTTTCAACCTATCCACATAAATTATACATCTCCAGACAATTTGTGTCTGGATTCAGGAAATGTAACCCTCATTGGTGTAGCATTTATAGAATTTTCGCAAATCACCTCAGAGCGACACAAACCCGAAACCTCCCCCATTCATTTCCTATGGAGCGCTTTTGAAAAATGACGTCTGAAAATCCAAAACATCACACGTTTTCGCATCGTCGCTACTCCTAAACCGTTTGATGTACAGGCATGAGACTTTCACACATGAATGTCCCAACCCTTCTGGCACTCACAAAAAAGGATTTTTGTGGATAACTGTTACAGTTTTTCCACAGGAACGATTTGTTCGGGAGTAGCGAATGTGCAAAATCCTGAAAATGCTTTAGAGCTGCATTTTTCCACATTATCCACTTTTTTACATCGTCGCTGTGCCTACACCGATTTTTGTACAAACATAAAAATGAGCAACATAGTCCTCAAAAGCCTGCTCATACTCACAGTGAAAGAATTATTTTGATATCTCTTATACTTTTTCAGCTAGAGCAATTTGTTCGGGACCGCATTTAGAGGATTTTTGAAATTCCTTAAAAATTCCCTTTAGATCATAATTTTTTACGCCTTTATTAAAATATTTCCTTCAAAAACCGATAGCAAGTCTTCTTCCCCTATCCGTTAAGAAATAAACGCAGAAAAAATTTCGTCTCTACCATTTACGGATCAGGAGATATGGAGCGTTGTGCGAGGCAAAGTTCTCCATTATAACCCAATGGGACATATTGTGAGCAAAGTAACACTTCGGTAGACTGGCCGCTGCAGGTGTGTGAGTGAGTTTCCATGACGACGGAACTCTGAGGGCCAGAGGGAGAAGCTCCATTAGGATACAATGGCAACTTTTGACGCCCGCTGCAGCGGCAGTGATTAATGTAGGAATCTGAAATTCGCACAGTCACTTCCTTTTAACATTTTAAAATGTTCAAGTGACTTTCAGCCATGTGTCAGTTTTCTGTCCAATTTTGGATTTCACATGCTTTCCTATTGGGCCTTTGCTTCCAACAGGACCTGGCATGATGCCCAGACACGACCCAATTGGTCAATACAGCACCACCCACCTGTGGGAAATGGCGCTACTAACCATTTTGGTCAAATGTTGAGTTCTGGGCCCAGATGTGGTGAGGCCGAGTTGCTAAAGGAGGCCAATCTGACCCATGAACTTTGGTCATGTTTGGTGACATTAAGTATTGGCACCCCTATTTGAGGCACTTCCCAGTACAGGATTTGGACCAAACTGACAGAGTACAATCACCCGGTGATCCTGAGCACAACCATGTTAGCGGCTAACGGTTAGCATGTTGCTAATTGGAAGTAGCTCTAGGAAGCTCGGACAAACTTCTGCTTTACAGAGTCTGTACCTCCTTTATACAGAATGCTCCACAATAAGTTTGGGCCTCGTCACGTAAAGCATCTCCAAGTTAGGAGGTGTCAAACATCCAATGCTTTTCAATGGGGGCGAAACCCCTTATACGCCCTAGAAATGCAGGCCCACATATGGCTACAGTACATTCAAGTTTGAAATTCTACTTCTGCTTTGTTAAACGATTCAGTGTTTAGAATGAGTTAGGAAATGTTTGGTGCCTTTCCCTCAGTTTTTTCTTCTTCTAATCATTCAGCTATTGTTCTTTCATGTTCAAATTCTTCAACTCTTTCAAATTCTTCAACTTTTTCAACTTCTTCAATGCTTTTCAGCTATTTTTTCTCTTCTTCAAAGATCTTCTGCATCTTTTGCTTAATCATTCAGCTATCTGCATTCACAGTGCATTTTCGCAGGAAATGCAAATTTTTCTAGTTACTGTGAATGCAGTAGGCATTCACAGTTCTTGAGATCCTGTTTCTCTTTATTCTTTATTCTTCTTCTTCTTCTTAGTGTTTATTCTTCCTAATGCGTTTTTACTGTTTAAAGTTTGATTCGCTTCTCCTCCTACAATTTTTCTCCGATTTCAACCATTCAACTTTTAAACTATTCAGCTTCTTCTGGAATGGATGGCTATGTCTTTTTGTACTTTTAACTCTTCAACTTTTTAAAATATTCAGCTTTTTCTGCAAATTTTCAGCTTTTTTTCTCCCATAGGAAATGAATGTAATTCACTAAAATTCCGCTCATTTCAGCTGCTTTTTGACAGTTTACTGCTTCAGCCTACTTTCAGCTAGAAACGCCATTCAACTTTTAAAATGTAGTGATATCTTTCAGCTATTATGGTCTATTTCAGCTTTTTCATATCTTTTACCATTTTCATATAGTACCTCCTTAAAATAATTTTGGCTTTTCAAGAAATTCAGCAAATAACATGCGTTGCTATGGTCGTCAAGTGGCAGTTATAGAGTGCGCACTCTAGAAATTCAACAAATTCTTTATCTCCGAACAACTTCTTCTCACTCGCTCAATTTTCAACCTATCCACATAAATTATACATCAAAACGTAGGAATTTTTGTCTGGAATCAGGAAATGTAACCCTCATTGGTGTAGCATTTATAGATTTTTCGCAAATCACCTCAGAGCGACACAAACCCGAAACCTCCCCCATTCATTTCCTATGGAGCGGTTTTGAAAAAAGACGTCTGAAAATCCAAAACATCACACGTTTTCACATCGTCGCTACTCCTAAACCGTTTGATGTACAGGCATGAGACTTTCACATATGAATGTCCCAACCCTTCTGGCACTCACAAAAAAGGAATTTTGTGGATAATTGTTACGGTTTTTCTGCAGGAACAATTTGTTCGGGAGTAGCGAATGTGCAAAATCGTGAAAATGCTTTAGAGCTGCATTGTTCCACATGATCCACTTTTTTACATCGTCGCTGTGCCTACATCGATTTTTGTACAAACATAAAAATGAGCAACATAGTCCTCAAAAGCCTGCTGATACTCACAGTGAAAGAATTAATTTGATATCTCTTATACTTTTTCAGCTAGAGCGACTTGTTCGGGACCGTTTTTAGAGGATTTTGGAAATTTCTTAAAAATTTCCTTTATATCATAATTTTTTACGCCTTTATTAAAATATTTCCAGCAAAAACCGATACCAAGGCTTCTTCCCCTATCCGTTACGAACTAAACGCAGAAAAAATTACGTCTCTACCATTTAGGGATCAGGAGATATGAAGCGTTGTTCGGGGCAAAGTTCTCCATTATAATCCAATGGGACTTATTGTGAGCAAAGTCTCTGCACTTGAGTAGACTGGCCGCTGCAGGTGTGTCAGTGAGTTTCCATGACGACGGAACTCTGAGGGCCAGAGGGAGAGGCTCCATTGAGGTAGAATGGCAACTTTCGACGCTCACCGCAGTTGCTGTGATTAATGTAGGAATCTGAAATTCGCACAGTCACTTCCTCTTGACATTTTAAAATTATCAAGTGACTTTCAGCTATGTGTCATTTTTCTGTCCCATTTTGGATTTTACATGCTTTCCTATTGGGCCTTTGCTTCCAACAGGACCTGGCATGATGCCCAGACACGACCCAATTGGCCAATACAGCACCACCCACCTGTGGGAAATGGCGCTACTGACCATTTTGGTCAAATATTGAGTTCTGGGCCCAGATGTGGTGAGGCTGAGTTGCTAAAGGAGGCCAATCTGACCCATGAACTTTGGTGACGTTTGGCGACATTAAGTATTGGCACCCCTATTTGAGGCACTTCCCAGTACAGGATTTGGACCAAACTGACAGAGTACAATCACCCGGTGATCCTGAGCACAACCATGTTAGCGGCTAATGGTTAGCATGTTGCTAATTGGAAGTAGCTCTAGGAAGCTCGGACAAACTTCTGCTTTACAGAGTCTGTACCTCCTTTATACAGAATGCTCCACAATAAGTTTGGGCCTCGTCACGTAAAGCATCTCCAAGTTAGGAGGTGTCAAACATCCAATGCTTTTCAATGGGGGATGAAACCCCTTATACTCCCTAGAAATGCAGGCCCACATATGGCTACAGTATATTAAAGTTTGAAATTCTACTTCTGCTTTGTTAAACGATTCATAGTTTAGAATGAGTTAGGAAATGTTTGGTGCCTTTCCCTCAGTTTTTTTCTTCTTCTAATCATTCAGCTATTGTTCTTTCATGTTAAAATTCTTCAACCCTCAAATTCTTCAACTTTTTCAACTTCTTCAACTTTTTCAACTTCTTCAATGCTTTTCAGCAATTTTTTCTCTTCTTCAAAGATCTTCTGCATCTTTTGCTTAATCATTCAGCTATCTGCATTCACAGTGCATTTTCGCAGGAAATGCAAATTTTTCTAGTTCTTCTTATTCTTATGGGTTATTCTTCCAAATGCGTTTTTACTGTTTAAAGTTTGATTCGCTTCTCCTCCTACAATTTTTCTCCGATTTCAACCATTCAACTTTTAAACTATTCAGCTTCTTCTGGAATGGATGGCTATATCTTTTTGTACTTTTAACTCTTCAACTTTTTAAAATATTCAGCTTTTTCTGCAAATTTTCAGCTTTTTTTCTCCCATAGGAAATGAATGTAATTCACTAAAATTCCGCTCATTTCAGCTGCTTTTTGACAGCTTACTACTTCAGCCTACTTTCAGCTAGAAACACCATTCAACTTTTAAAATGTAGTGATATCTTTCAGCTATTATGGTCTATTTCAGCTTTTTCATATCTTTTACCATTTTCATATAGTACCTCCTTAAAATAATTTTGGCTTTTCAAGAAATTCAGCAAATAACATGCGTTGCTATGGTCGTCATGTGGCAGTTGGTAGAGTGCGCACTCTAGAAGTTCAACAAATTCTTCTTCTCCGAACAACTTCTTCTCACTCGCTCAATTTTCAACCTATCCACATAAATTATACATCAAAACGTAGGAATTTTTGTCTGGATTCAGGAAATGTAACCCTCATTGGTGTAGCATTTATAGATTTTTCGCAAATCACCTCAGAGTGACACAAACCCGAAACCTCCCCCATTCATTTCCTATGGAGCGGTTTTGAAAAATGACGTCTGAAAATCCAAAACATCACACGTTTTCGCATCGTCGCTACTCCTAAACCGTTTGATGTACAGGCATGAGACTTTCACATATGAATGTCCCAACCCTTCTGGCACTCACAAAAAAAGAATTTTGTGGATAACTGTTACGGTTTTTCCGCAGGCACAATTTGTTCGGGAGTAGCGAATGTGCAAAATCCTGAAAATGCTTTAGAGCTGCATTGTTCCACATGATCCACTTTTTTACATCGTCGCTGTGCCTACACCGATTTTTGTAAAAACATAAAAATGAGCAACATAGTCCTCAAAAGCCTGCTGATACTCACAGTGAAATAATTGTTTTGATATCTCTTATACTTTTTCAGCTAGAGCGATTTGTTCGGGACTGTTTTTAGAGGATTTTGCAAATTCCTTAAAAAAACCCTTTAGATCATAATTTTTTACGCCTTTATTAAACTTTTTCCAGCAAAAACCGATAGCTTTTCTTCTTCTCCTATCCGTTACGAACTAAACGCAGAAAAAATTACGTCTCTACCATTTAGGGATCAGGAGATATGAAGCGTTGTTCGGGGCAAAGTTCTCCATTATAATCCAATGGGACTTATTGTGAGCAAAGTGTCTGCACTTCGGGTAGACTGCCCGCTGCAGGTGTGTCAGTGAGTTTCCATGACGACGGAACTCTGAGGGCCAGAGGGAGAGGATCAATTGAGATAGAATGGCAACTTTCGACGCTCACCGCAGTTGCTGTGATTAATGTAGGAATCTGAAATTCGCACACACATTTCCTCTTGACATTTTAAAATTTTCAAGTGACTTTCAGCTATGTGTCATTTTTCTGTCCAATTTTGGATTTCACATACTTTCCTATTGGGCCTTTGCTTCCAACAGGACCTGGCATGATGCCCAGACACGACCCAATTGGCCAATACAGCACCACCCACCTGTGGGAAATGGTGATACACACCATTTTGGTCAAATGTTGAGTTCTGGGCCCAGATGTGGTGAGGCTGAGTTGCTAAAGGAGGCCAATCTGACCCATGATCTTTGGTGACGTTTGGCGACATTAAGTATTGGCACCCCTATTTGAGGCACTTCCCAGTACAGGATTTGGACCAAACTGACAGAGTACAATCACCCGGTGATCCTGAGCACAACCATGTTAGCGGCTAATGGTTAGCATGTTGCTAATTGGAAGTAGCTCTATGAAGCTCGGACAAACTTCTGCTTTACAGCGTCTGTACCTCCTTTATACAGAATGCTCCACAATAAGTTTGGGCCTCGTCACGTAAAGCATCTCCAAGTTAGGAGGTGTCAAACATCCAATGCTTTTCAATGGGGGCGAAACCCCTTATACTCACTAGAAATGCAGGCCCACATATGGCTACAGTATATTAAAGTTTGAAATTCTACTTCTGCTTTGTTAAACGATTCAGTGTTTAGAATGAGTTAGGAAATGTTTGGTGCCTTTCCCTCAGTTTTTTCTTCTTCTAATCATTCAGCTATTGTTCTTTCATGTTTAAATTCTTCAACTCTTTCAAATTCTTCAACTTTTTCAACTTCTTCAACTTTTTCAACTTCTTCAATGCTTTTCAGCTATTTTTTCTCTTCTTCAAAGATCTTCTGCATCTTTTGCTTAATCATTCAGCTATCTGCATTCACAGTGCATTTTCGCAGGAAATGCAAATTTTTCTAGTTCTTTATTATTATTATTATTACTGTGAATGCAGTAGGCATTCACAGTTCTTGAGATCCTGTTTCTCTTTATTCTTTATTATCAAGTGAGAATGCTATACAGCATTCTCACTTATTGTTTTCCTGTTTTTCTTTATCAGTGAGAATGCTATACAGCATTCTCACTTATTGTTTTCCTGTTTTTCTTTACTTTTTATTATTATTATTCCGTACGTTTTTCGACGCCTAACTCGTTCCGCATTTTTCAACCGATTTCAACCATTCTGGTATCAAAACGTTCAGCTCCTTCAGGACATTACTGCTATGACTTTTGGTAATTATAACTTTTATAATATTTAAAATATTCAACTTTTTGTGAGTTTTTTGCTCTCATTCAAATGAATGGAGAATCCTTCAAATTCTTCAAATATTTCAGCTTTTTGTCATCTTACTGCTTCAGCCTACTTTCAGCTAGAAACGCCATTCAACTTTTAAAATGTAGTGATATCTTTCAGCTATTATGGTATAGTTCAGCTTTTTCATATCTTTTACCATTTTCATATAGTACCTCCTTAAAATAATTTTGGCTTTTCAAGAAATTCAGCAAATAACATGCGTTGCTATGGTTGTCAAGGAGCCTCTGTTAGAGTGCGCACTCTAGAAATTCAACAAATTCTTCTTCTCCGAACAACTTCTTCTCACTCGCTCAATTTTCAACCTATCCACATAAATTATACATCAAAACGTAGGAATTTTTGTCTGGATTCGGAAAATGTAACCATCATTGGTGTGGGATTTATAGATTTTTCGCAAATCACCTTAGAGCGACACTAACCCGAAACCTTCCCCATTCATTTCCTATGGAGCGGTTTTCAAAAATGACACCTGGAAATCCAAAACATCACATGTATTTACATCGTCACTACTCCTAAACCGTTTCATGTACAGGCACGAGACTTTCACACATTCATGTCCAGACCCTTCTGGCGCTCACAAAAGAGAAATTTTGTCGATAAATGTTACGGTTTTGCCGCAGGAACAATTTGTTCGGGAGTAGCGTTTTGGGAAAATGCTAAAACAGGATCAGACTTCAATCTCCCCAAATGAGGCACTTTTCTACATCGTCACTACTCCTAAACCGTTTTATGTACAGGCATGAGACTTTCACACATGAATGTCCCGACCCTTCTGGCACTCATAAAAAAGGAATTTTGTGGATAACTGTTACGGTTTTTCCGCAGGAACAATTTGTTCGGGAGTAGCGAATGTGCAAAATCCTTAAAACGCTTTGGAGCTTCATTCTTCCACATCATCCACTTTTTACATCGTCGCTGTGCCTACACCGATTTTTGTACAAACCTAAAAATGAACTCCATAGTCCTCAAAAGCCTGCTGATACTCAGAGTGAAAGAATTATTTTGATATCTCTTATACTTTTTCAGCTACAGCGATTTGTTCGTGACCGTTTGTAGAGGATTTCTCAAATTTCATTAAAATCCTCTTTATATCATAATTTTTTACGCCTAAATTAAAATATTTCTAGCAAAAACCGATAGTTTTTCTTGTTCTCCTATCCGTTAGGAACTAAACGCTGAAAAAATTATGTCTCTACCATTTACGGAACAAGAGATATGGAGCGTTGTTTGAGGCAAAGTATTCCATTCTATTTCAATGAGGCAGAGTCTGACAAAGTCTCTGCACTTCTGTGGACTGGCCCGCTGCAGCTGTGTCAGTGAGTTTCCATGACGACAGAACTCTGAGGGCCAGAGGGAGAATCTCCATTGAGATACAATGGCAACTTTCGACGCCCGCTGCAGCGGCTATGATTAATGTAGCAATCTGAAATTCGCACAGTCACTTCCTCTTGACATTTTAAAATTTTCAAGTGACTTTCAGCGATATGTCACTTTTCTGTCCCATTTTGGATGTCACATGCTTTCCTATTGGGCCTTTGCTTCCAACAGGACCTGGCATGATGCCCAGACATGACCCAATTGGCCAATACAGCATCACCCACATGTGGGAAATGGAGCTACTGACCATTTTGGTCAAATGTTGAGTTCTGGGCCCGGATGTGGTGAGGCTGAGTTTCTAAAGGAGGCCAATCTGACCCATGAACTTTGGTCACGTTTGGTGACATTAAGTATTGGCACCCCTTTTTGAGGCACTTCCCAGTACAGGATTTGGACCAAACTGACAGAGTACAATCACCCGGTGATACTGAACACAACCATGCTAGCGGCTAACGGTTAGCATGTTGCTAACCAGAAGTAGCTTTAGAAAGGTCCTACCAATTTCTACTTTGCCGGGGTTGTTCTGCCTTTACAGACAAATAGAGGGCTACAGCTGTGAGGGAGTCTCCATGACAACCCTTTTAGCCAGAGGCTTCTAGGAGGTCCATTGACTTAACATGGCACCTTTTGAAGGCTACTGCGGGTGCTGTGAAGACCGTAGGAAGCTGAAATTCGCAGTGTTACTACCTGTTAGTATTTTTGACGGTACCACGAGGAAGGCGCCTTGCTAAATTTCTTCAGAATTTTTTTAGTTGTTCTTAATCTTCAAATTCTTCAATTTTTTTTAATTTTCAAATTTTTCAAATTCCTTCAAATTTGTTCAAATTCTCCAAATTTCTTCAAAAATTTTAAATTCTTCAAATTTGTCAAATTCTTCAAATTTTTCAAATTCCTTCAAATTTTTTGAAAATTTTCAAATATTTCAAATTTCTTCAAATTCTTCAAATTTTTCAAATTCTTCAAATTTTTCAAATTCCTTCAAATTTTTTCAAATTCTCCATATTTCTTCAAATTCTTCAAATTTCTTCAAACTCTTCAAATTCCTTCAAATTCTATTTCTTTCAATTTTTCAAACTTTTCAAATTCTTCAAATCCCTTCAAATTTTTACATTTTTTCAAATTCTTCAAATCTGATTTCAATGTTTTCTGCATCTTCTGCTCAATCATTCTGCAGATTAGCATTCTCACTGCTGTTTCGCAGGAACAGCCTTTTCTAGTTTTTATCAAGTGAGAATGCTATACAGCATTCTCACTTATTGTTTTCCTGTTTTTCTTTATTTTTATTATTATTATTATTATTCCGTACGTTTTTCGACTTCCTACTAGTTCTGCATTTTTTCAAACCGATTTCAACCATTCTGGTATCAAAACGTTCAGCTCCTTCAGGACATTACTGCTAAGACTTTTGGTAATTATAACCTTTATAATATTTAAAATATTCAACTTTTGTAACTTTTTGCTCTCATTCAAATGAATGGAGAATCCTTCAAATTCTTCAAATATTTCAGCTTTTTTGACAGCTTACTCGCTTCAGCCTACTTTCAGCTAGAAACGCCATTCAACTTTTTAAAATGTAGTGATATCTTTCAGCTATTATGGTATAGTTCAGCTTTTTCATATCTTTTACCATTTTCATATAGTACCTCCTTAAAATAATTTTGGCTTTTTAAGAAAATTCAGCAAATAACATGCGTTGCTATGGTTGTCAAGGAGCCTCTGTTAGAGTGCGCACTCTAGAAATTCAACAAATTCTTCTTCTCCGAACAACTTCTTCTCACTCGCTCAATTTTCAACCTATCCACATAAATTATACATCAAAACGTAGGAATTTTTTGTCTGGATTCGGAAAATGTAACCATCATTGGTGTGGTATTTATAGATTTTTCGCAATCACCTCAGAGCGACACTAACCCGAAACCTTCCCCATTCATTTCCTATGGAGCGGTTTTCAAAAATGACACCTGGAAATCCAAAACATCACATGTATTTACATCGTCACTACTCCTAAACCGTTTCATGTACAGGCACGAGACTTTCACACATTCATGTCCAGACCCTTCTGGCGCTCACAAAAGAGAAATTTTGTCGATAAATGTTACGGTTTTGCCGCAGGAACAATTTGTTCGGGAGTAGCGTTTTGGGAAAATGCTAAAACAGGATCAGACTTCAGTCTCCCCAAATGAGGCACTTTTCTACATCGTCACTACTCCTAAACCGTTTTATGTACAGGCATGAGACTTTCACACATGAATGTCCCGACCCTTCTGGCACTCATAAAAAAGGAATTTTGTGGATAACTGTTACGGTTTTTTCCGCAGGAACAATTTGTTCGGGAGTAGTGAATGTGCAAAATCCTTAAAACGCTTTGGAGCTTCATTCTTCCACATCATCCACTTTTTACATCGTCGCTGTGCCTACACCGATTTTTGTACAAACCTAAAAATGAACTCCATAGTCCTCAAAAGCCTGCTGATACTCAGAGTGAAAGAATTATTTTGATATCTCTTATACTTTTTCATCTACAGCGATTTGTTCGGGAACCTTTTTTAGAGGATTTCTGAAAATCGCTAAAAATTGCCTTTATGTCATAATTTTTTATGCCTTTATTAAACTTTTTCCAGCAAAAACCGATAGCATGTCTTCTTCCCCTATCCGTTAAGAATTAAACGCTGAAAAAATGACATCTCTACCATTTACGGAACCGGAGATATGGAGCGTTGTTTGAGGCAAAGTTCTCCATTATAATCCATTAGCAGCCTCTGACACAAAGTGTCTGCACTTCGGTAGACTCGCCCGCTGCAGCTGTGTCAGTGAGTTACCATGACGACGGAACTCTGAGGGCCAGAGGCAGAAGCTCCATTCGGATAGAATGGCAACTTTCAACATCCCCTGCAGTGGCTGTGATTAATGTAGGAGCCTGAAATTCGCACAGTCACTTCCTCTTAACATTTTAAAATTTTCAAGTGACTTTCAGCAATATGTCACTTTTCTGTCCCATTTTGGATGTCACATGCTTTCCTATTGGGCCTTTGCTTCCAACAAGACCTGGCATGATGCCCAGACACGACCCAATTGGCCAATACAGCACCACCCACCTGTGGGAAATGGCGCTACTGACCATTTTGGTCAAATGTTGAGTTCTTGGCCCAGATGTGGTGAGGCTGAGTTGCTAAAGGAGGCCAATCTGACCCATGAACTTTGGTCACGTTTGGTGACATTAAGTATTGGCACCCCCTTTTTGAGGCACTTCCCAGGTACAGGATTTGGACCAAAACTGACAGAGTACAATCACCCCGGTGATACTGAACACAACCATGCTAAGCGGCTTAAGGTTAGCATGTTTGGGCTAACCAGAAGTAGCTTTAGAAAAGGTCCTACCAACTTCTTGTCTTAGCCGGGGTTGTTCTGGCCTTTAACAGACAATATAGGGGCTACAAGCTGTTGAGGGAGTCTCCATGACAAACACCTTTTAGTTAGCAGAGGCTTCTAGGAGGTCCATTGACTTAACATGGCACCTTTCGAAGGCTAACTGCGGGTGCTGTGAAGACCGTAGGAAGCTTGAAATTGGCAGTGTTACTCCCCGTTAGTATTTTTGACGGTACCACTAGGCAGGCGCCTTGGCTAAATTCTTCAGAATTTTTTTGTTGTTTTAATCTTCAAATTCTTCATTTTTTTAAATTTTCAAAATCCTTTAAATTGTCCAAATTCTCCAAATTCTTCAAATTTTTAAATTGCTTCCAGTTTGTCAAATTCTTCAAATTTTTTCAAA